>NC_084738.1:34784563-35084563 GCF_033978785.1 Entelurus aequoreus
TTATACAAGGGTGCGGCTTATATACGGCCTGTTCTTCTCCGACACCGACGAAGAGGATTTCGGTGGTTTTAGTACGCAGGAGGAAGACGATGACACAATGATTAAAGACTGACTTTTCATATACCGGTAGGCTGGTTATTTTGATAACGTACAGGCGAGCACTTTGTATTACTTTGCACCGTTGTATTATTTGTACTCTGCACGAATGCTGTTCGCCATGTCAAAGATGTGACAGTTTGATTGAATGATTGAAAGATTTATTGTTAATAAATGGGACGCTTTGCGTTCCCAAACAGTCATCTCTGTCCCGACAATCCCCTCCGTGGTAGCAGGAACCCCTATATACTACGCTAATTACACATCAAAACCCTGCGGCTTATAGTCGGGTGCGGCTTATATATGGAGCAATCTGTATTTTCCCCTAAATTTAGCTGGTGCGGCTTATAGTCAGGTGCGGCTTATAGTCCGGAAATTACGGTATGTGTATATATGTATGTGTATATATGTATGTATGTATGTGTATATATGTATGCATGTATATATGTATGTATATGTATATATATATGTATGTATACATGTATGTATATACATACATATGTACTGTATATATACTGTATGTATGTTGCGAGCAACATTGAACAGACCCTTGCTTTTGTTGCACCGCGGGGTTCACGTGAGTCGGTCGGTATGCATGCCTTTCCTGATGCCCTGACCCACCACCAGACATTTAATTTCATGTTCAGGGAAGTTATGAATGTTTTTCAATCTCAATAATTTGCACTACAAGGGAGCGATAGTGGCACCGCAGTCGTTATGCAGTTTAGTCCCACCCAACACCCTGACCCACCATCAAACATTTCAGCATGTGGAAGGAAGTTATGACAGTCATCATTTGTTACCACAAGGTGGCGATATTGGCGCAACTGCAGTGATGCAGTTGCATCCCATCCAACACTGCGACTCACCATTAAAAGTTTAAGGAAGATCGGAGCATGTGTAAGGAGGTTATTACCGTTATAGTTTTCCACCACAACGGGCCGATATTGGCGCTGCAGTAGTCATGCAGTTAAGTCCCACCCAACACCCTAACCCACTAACAAATGTTTAGGAAGATCGTAGCATGTCGAAGTAAGTAATGATTGTTATAACTTTCCACCACAAGGTGGAGATAATAGTGCTGCAGTAAAAATGCAGTTGCGTACCACCCAAGACCCCCACCCACCATCAAAAAATTCTGAAAGATTGGAGCATGATGAAGGAAATTATGACCGTTATATTTTTCCACTGCAAAGGCATGATAATGTAGTTGTGTTGTGTCCTACGCAACTCACCATCAACCATTTCAGAAAGAGCGGAGCATGTGGAAGGAAGCTATGACTGTTATGATATACCACCACAATAGGACAATATTGGCGCCACTACAGTGATGCTGTTGCATCCCACCCAATATTCCGACCCACCATCAAAATATCCAGGAAAATCGGAGCATGTGTAAGGAAGGTATTACTGTTATAGTTTTCCACCACAAGGGGGGGGGGGGGGGGTGGCATGACAGTAGTCATGCAGTTAAGTCCCACCCTACACTCCAACGCACTATCAAAAATTTCAGGAAGATCGGAGCATGTCGCAAGAAGCCATAACTGTTCTAATCTTCGGCCATCATCATTTGTAGCAAGATATGAACTTGTGAAACCGAGTTAACGTTGATTGTTTTGTGGCAAACCATCTGATCAAAGTTTGGCGCCATGCAACGCCAACATCCTGTCATTTGCAAAACATTTTTTGCCCACATCTTAGGGCGTAGGCAAAATTTGTTTGCAATTTATCAGCCTCTCTTTGTGTAGTATCTGTCATTTTAACCGCAAATCATTTGGCCAAAGTCCCCAAGAGGAGTTTGTTAAAGTGCGACACCTTTTTTTCCATCGAAAAATGGCCAAAAACCATAAGACCAAAGTTTGGTGCCATGCCACGGCCACATCTTATAGTGTAGGAAAAATTTGTTCGCAATTTATTTTTTTTGGTGTAGTATTTGTAATTTTAACCACGACTCATTTGGTCAAAGTCCTTAGGAAAATGGCCGACGGAGACCAAGATGACTAACTTCCTGTTTGTTTTCACGTATGGGTTTTTGATACTTTTATTTGCGTCTCATCATGATAGACGTCTGCTGCGATGTTCGTGTTGATACTCGAAACTGGTATGATGGGTTAGTTTTTTCTCATTTTCTCAATTTTTACATTTTATTTTCGGGAGCCCCAAACTATTAAATTTTTTGCCATACCTGACACGCCTGCAAAATATGGGGACTTTTCGTGTATGTTAAGTGCCTCAAAAAGGCGTATAGGAGAAAAAACACAGCAATTTCAATAGGGCCCCTGCGGTGCTCTGCTTTTGATTGATTGATTGATTGAGAAGTTTATTGACATCTTAAAGAATTGAATCCATGTAATGCTTTAAAAAGGCAAATGGATGGCACAAAAAGCCAAAAGGCTTGTTTCCATTGTGGTCCATTTAATATTCATCACATTTGATACATTCAATAATAAAAGATATATAACCTGTAACATGTATATAAAAAATTACGTTAAAAATGTTTATAAATTAATGTAATTTTTGCTTGTGCCCTAATAATATTTGAGTGCACTTACAATGATTTTCTAGGGTTCCAATTGTAAATGTCAAAGAATTTCAAGTGTCCAAAAAGGGGTTAACTTTACTGAGATTATTATAAAAGTCAGATTTACTTAAAACTAAAATAAATTATAATACATTCTATAGGTCCTGTATAATCCTAATACTGTATCGTGATTATGACATTAATTGTGATTTTGCTGGCTGTTGCTTGTTATGATTTAACAATGAATGGTTAAAAAAAAAGGACAAATTCCTTAAACTTTAGAAGTGTTATCCAGACCGGACATAGTAGACCCTGCCCTTGGTTAGAATACCAACAATAACTGTGGCTGCAGACATTCTTGCTCTAAATTGCTACCTGAGGAAAAATCCACAGGCATGTCAAATCCCCAAAGACATCCGACTGTATGAGTGACCACACAAGAACTGCCCTAGGAATAGCAAACAATCTGCTGAGGGGACGTCCCATTTGCTCTCTGTGACTGTGATACAAGACATTGAAAAAGCAGAAGATACCACTTATCTTCGAAATATGGTATTTATTAATGTTTAAATCCATTCCAACTATGTCTGTTTAGGCCCGCATTGAGGAGCTGGAAGAGGAGCTTGAAGCTGAGCGAGCCATCCGAGCGAAGGTATGATAAACAACTAATGACGCTGCTCTCCACACATGAAACAGAGAGCAGATGTGCCTTCAACATGTCTGTCAGCTGCACAGCAGATAAGGAGCTTGGTGCAGTTTATAGTAGAGATTGGCTCCATTCTAATGCCCAGGACGTTCGTGCTGAGAGCTGTTTGCAGGGTTAAGGGAGCATTTAAAAAGACGATTGCCGTTCACCTTAAACTATCTGCACCTACCACAATAAACCCACAGAGGAGAACTTGTCTTCCTGATTAACGTACATGACAATCCCAAGGTTTAGAAGGAGCCTTTTTCCTCTCTTTTATCCTCACCAAGGATCGTATTTATTTGGTCTCCATTTTAATGTAAAAACTACTTCCAAAATATCCAGTTTCGAACTTTGTGGCTCAAGATAAAAGTCAGCAAGATACGTTCTTTGTTGGCGTTGTTGGTCTGGGCCCCAGGGTGCAGAGACAACAAGGTGATGTGCAGGTATAAAGCCCTCTTATTAGGGAAAACACAGGTAGTATGAACAAAATAGTGCAGCAGGGAAGTGCACAAAAAACAAACAAGTATAGGCGGTAAAAAGAAGAAAAAGCAAAACTGCTCAAAGGTAGTAAAACAGGTACACTTCTTGCTCCTTCAAAAAAAAGTAAAAATAAAACATGGCGACAAATAACTACAAATAAATTATGAGTCTCACAGGGGAAATGATGGTGGAAACCCAGGAAAAGAACTAAGAGTCCAAACCTGTCATGTGGGATCATGACACAGCATGTTGGAATTTAATTGTGATTTATGATGAATGGATGGATTTCCAACAACATTTACCTTAATCCATAAACAGGATAATGGCAAATAAATATTTGGCTCTTAATGGTTTATTTTTGGGCAGTGCCATGTTTTAGTTGTTAGCCTGTTGGCCTCACAGACAAGAGACTGAGGGTGCGAATCTACTTTTGTGTGGAGTTTGCATGCAAAGGCGCTTATCAAGTCCTGGTGGCTGTGAATAGTACTTCCGTGGCATAAGTGTGCCCCAAACAGAGTGGAAAGACATAAACGACACAGAAAGGTACAGATTAGTGGGGAGCATTGAGCCACTGTGTCTGTGCACGCTGCCATCTGTGTGGACGTGGACTCAAAAATCCTGCGACAACGGGTGAGTCTTAATAGGCTGGGGTAATTGCAAACAGCTGTGCTCAATCCCTCACACCTTACCCTGGGAACCATAGCAACTGAAAACAGCAGAAAAAGTAAAAACAGGAAAGGGCAACCAACTCGCCAGCAGGACGCAGACACATAGCAGTTCTAGGGACAGCAATTCACATTTTAGTGTAAGTCAGACTGTACACCTAAATTATACATATGTTAACACCTAAGTTAAAGACATAAAGGCATTTAATGAAACAATCAAAAAGGGTATCCCAGAAGTTCAAGTTTGCCTGTTAATCTATTCCAAAACCCGTTTGATATGCGTGATCATCGTTGTTTTGGAACTGTCGATTTTAGTACAAGTTGAAGATTTTGGAGGTAGTCCTCATTTTATCATCCTCTTTGAGGTGCACCAGCACCACCGGCAGCAAAACCGTCCCTGAGCATGATGCTACCACCTACATGCTTGACAGTTGGTACAGTGTTCTTAGGTTTGAAAGACTTATCTTGATTCCTACATACTTTATACTTTGCCTCTGTAGAGGTCATTCCCTACCCGTTCCCCTGATATCAAGTCAGGAGTCAGTTGTGCCGTTTCACCAAGCCTTTAATCACCATGTGATTCAATGTATATTTTACAGTACAATCTTTTCAGATCTGTCTCTTCTCCCCCTCCTCCGCTGGCCGCTCACTGTTAAAGACAACAGATGATCAGATTAACACGTACCACCTGCGAAATCTAATCACCTGCCAGCTGCGTCTCGCCGTCCCGCACATGCCCCGCCCCTAGTCGATGGCGCTCCGCCCTCAACACCATCGACTGAGGCGGTGACCTTTTGCTCCTGCAGTGCGCTAATCACAACCTCCCCCCACAGCCTCGTTAAAGCGAAATAGCTTAATCTTTGTCTCATCTGACCATCAAACTTGGATATGTGGCTTGTCCAGCTGCAAATTTCAGTCTAGGTTGAGTGTCATTTTCAAAGGCAGATGTTTCTTTTCTAGGTTTGCACTCTCTCAGTACATGGAAAACTGGTAAAACTGAGTTAGCTGTGGATAGCTCCTGGGTTGTTTCTTAACCTTTCATCTGAGGACAACATTATGGGTCTTCCTTCATGACGTATTCAAATAACAATACATTTTTATGAATGACAATCTTGGAAATTGTAGTTGTTGAGCTCAAATATTGTCCTGCGTATCGGTCGATCAAAGAGTACTGTCAAATGATGTCATACTCCAGTCAATCATCATCACTCATGAGAAGTTTATAGAGCTTTGTCTTGTCATGTTGAGACATTTTGGAAGCCTCGGCACCTCTTTAAGAGTGAAGAAATTTTGGGTTGTGGAATTTTGAGAATATCCCGAATAAATTGTGCCACCCATTCTGTCAAAAAATCATTGAAGACGTCGGCAACGTTGTGTTATTTTTCTAGTCTGGAAATTGAACAATTCAAGTAAACCATGAAGGGTCCCAACAATTAACAAGACTCAAAGTAGGTAAAATAGTAAGCCCTCGATGTTTGTACATTTTTGACCGAAACTGTGCCTGCCAAATTTAGAGAGAGACGTGTGTAAAATGTGGTGCTGATTCACATATGGGTTTTTCCATGGCCAAGGTCTGTGCAATTCTGAATTCTAGTTACAGCCACCAATAAAACAGGGGTTTGCCTGTGTTTTGTGTATGAAGTAGTTCCCACCCAGGGACATGTGGTCAGAGTAGGTAGGTGAGGCACATGTCATGATGAACAATCATATATCAGTATGTTCTCAGACAGACTGGCCATAGTGTTAACATGTTCACCAAGTGTGTGGGCAGTACGCCGATGGCTGATTTCCATAAACAATAAATAATAATATAAATAATTGTTATCATGATCTACATTAATAGTGTGATAACAGCAGTAGGATATAGTGTTCTCATTGTAGTTCGAAAAGTAACAATTTTATCACAAACACGCATAGTAGCAGTTGTTGTGACCCCAAGATGCGGAAACAGGTGACCTAAAAACTAGTGCAGCTGTGAAGTGCACCGGGACGTACACAGCAATGAAAATTGCATATAAAGCCTTCCGATTAGTGATCAGTGAGTCCCCTAATCACTAATCAAAGGCAGGTGTGTTAAATCAGAACTTAAGAAAGAGGTTAAGTGCTGACAATAGGGAAAACAGGAAGTGGAACAAAAAATAGGAGCACTGGGCAAGAACTAAATACCAACACAGGACAAACAATATACCAAGTCTGACCTGAAATGACGGATCATGACAAATGCTCCTGCTAGCGATCAATGGACAGCAGCTTGTTTAGTTCCACCCGAACACAAGCATAAGGACTTCCTTTTGGAAGGAATGTCTAAGTTCAATTAAATGCCTGAATTCAATTAAATGAATGAACTACTGAACACTTGTTTACTCACATATCTCCCAAAGGTGTGAACTTACTTCCCCAAAGCTGTGTCATCAGTGAATCCGCGTGAGAGGGCAGACATTGCCGCCATCAACAGGAAGTGTTTAGCCTTAGGCCCCGTTTACAGGGTAAATCCCACCTAACCTTATCTGTGTCCACACACACACTGGTCGTTTAAGACCCCCTTCATCCGTCGGCGCAATGCAACCTAATACACATGCATGGAAAATGCGCACGTCATAGTCACCTCCAGTGTTGCTTTCTGTGCAAGTTCTTAAATTTAACTTAACTATTAACTGTTTTGGTATTTCAATTAACTGGAATCCAGTGTGCTGTGGGGCCTTATTGTAGTGAATCACACCTCATCACATCACATCATAAATTCTTTAAACCTTAATTGGACACGAAAGTACACAATGTGACAAAGAACATTTGACAACAATCCATCTAGGGATCTAGATATCTGGTCAGGACACTCCTCACTCTTTTGCCTTCACCTTCATTGTCCATTCGTTTTTGGTGACTTTATATACTCTGGACCTAGACGTTGAGTCCGCGACATACATGGCGGACAATAACTGATACAGTCTGCTTAGCCAGTCCAAATGCATTCGCCATTTTCCATAGTCTTCCCTCGACGGCCAGGTAATACAAAGCACACGCTACCTTTTTTATCACATCCACGGGAGCTCGCATTCTCGTTGACTCTCCTTCGACAAATGGACGAGGTTTTTTGCTAAGTAGAATCACAGCTGACCTCGACATTCAAAAGTCCTCTTGCCGTCTGAGAAGTGTTGTATCCGAAATAGCTGCAACCGCTTTCTCTTAAGGTATTCATGTGTGATTTCCACAAGCGTCTGTACATGTAGAAGAAGGAGAAACACGGCATGTCTGGATGACTCGCTTCCATATTTCCAGTGGTTAGCTCCGGGTTATGAAACCGCTTTATTATGAAGCTGGCTGTGGCGCGTTCTTTCTAACGTCACTTCTTGTGTGGGTGCGGTTTTTATGGCGTCACTTCCTCTCCGAACTCACTTTGTAAACGATCAATGAGTCCATACAAAGCTAAGTGCCGTAGATTCAAGAAATACACGGCACATTTACCTGTGTAAAAATTTGTCCGAGGAGGGGGACCTTAAACGCTGGTTTAGTGTGGCTGAAACGGGGCTTAGGCTAAATAATTATTTGTTTAAGGGGTTAAACGACTTAGTGTAGACATAGCCTTAGAGGTGTTTTATTTCAACCCTATCTTTGTTACCCTTTTACACACATGCCTGTTTCTTTATATTCTTTCCTGCCTTCAACATGAACATTTTTGCTATTCTTCCTTTGCGCCACAGCATCATTTCAGAGAATCTTTAAAAAGCCTAAAGCTCGGAGGCCTGGTTCTTATAAACTGAGTGGTTGTTGTTTCACACGAGTTGTTCTTGGAGGATGTGTGTATTTAAGCCACACAACGCTGGCAGCCCCTCTTAAAGACGGCATGTTTCAGTAGGCAAAAACAGAAAAAAAGTCTATATCTCAGCTGAGTGTTGAAAAGAATGACAGCAGGCCCGAGGGTGTGTGTTCTTTGCCTTCTCCCCACTCTGGGTAGTCTTTCTAATGGGGATACTCCGGGCCCCCCCACCCCCTACCAGCTCCCTTATGCCATACAGACGGTGAAAGAGGCACGCAGGGACATGCCCCTTTTTATCTGTTCCACAGCTTAAATAGAGCATATCTCCTCCAAAGACATGCTCGCTATTGTTCAGCTCTGCCTCGCAAGGAGAGGAGAGAGATATCATCAGGAGACACAAGTGGCAGACAGCACTATTTTCCATGGAGTCTTCTCCCACTTGGAATGCTGGCTAGTTCACACACATACACCACACCATAGTCACACCAAACTTAGGTTGAATTGTGACTATTCGGTGTTAAATTATATCGTGTTTGAAAGGTTACAGTACAAGAAGTGAGTGAGGCACTGTCCAGCGCATGGTTCCAAAAGTGGACGGATGGGGCACATTCAGAGAAAGTAAAAGACAATAAATAAATAAATTGAAGGAGACAGGGAGAAAACAATGCAAAAAGCAAAACCATGACAAATAACAGTTCTTCATACTCGACTTGTTGGGACCTGGCTGGCGAACATCCAGATGGGAGAAAGAGTAAACATATTTACAAGGTTAAGGGACATCTACATTTTGAGCCTGAAAAGGGTGGAGTGCCATCTCCGGGTTGGGGAAGAGATCTTGCCCCATGTGGAGGAGTTCAAGTACCTCTGAGTTATGTTCACAAGTGAGGGAAGAGTGGATCGTGAGATTGACAGGCGGATCGATGCGGCGTCTTCAGTAATGCGGACGCTGTATCGATCCGTTGTGGTGAAGAAGGAGCTGAGCCGGAAGGCAAAGCTCTCAATTTACCGGTCGATATACGTTCCCATCCTCACCTATGGTCATGAGCTTAGGGTCATGACCGAAAGGACAAGATCACGGGTACAAGCGGCTGAAATGAGTTTCCTCCGCCTAGTGGCGGGGCTCTCCCTTAGAGATAGAGTGAGAAGCTCTGTCATCCGGGAGGAGCTCAAAGTAAAGCCGCTGCTCCTCCACATAGAGAGGAGCCAGATGAGGTGGTTCGGGCATCTGGTCAGGGCACGTCCGACCGGTAGGAGGCCACGGGGAAGACCCAGGACACGTTGGGAAGACTATGTCTCTGGACGAAGTGGCTGGGGAGAGGGAAGTCTGGGCTTCTCTGCTTAGGCTGCTTCTCCTACGACACAACCTCGGATAAGGAAGGAAAATGGATGGATGGATGGATTTTGGGCCTGTAGGTGCTGTGGAGAGCAAAAAACGATAACAGTAACATTGCATACAGGTGCTTGATTTAAGAGGGAATTGATGGAAAGAAAAAAATGGAGAGTTCAAAATGGAATGTTAGGGTGCAGTCCACAGAACACAACAAAAACAAAGGATGAAAAGAGGCAAAAAGGGCATTTTGTGCCGATGTACTAGATTTGCGTGTATTAAAACATGTGCAAACTCGATCTAAACATGCTAACTCAAAGCTGATCTCCAAGCTTATGCGCGGAGGATTGCATTTGTTAAATGAGCAAAATAAAGAATGCAATCCATTTTTCGAAGGAGTGTTCGCAGGAGGTGCCCGCAAATGGGAAATTAAAGAAGAGGATGTTGAATTGTGTTCATATAGATTCATAATGTAGTCTTTTATTGTTTGATAATGTATGTGCACTTTTTTAAAACATCAATCTTTTCCATTAAAATAAGGTAAGAAAATAGTTGTCATTGTTTACATCACACATACAATTAATCAACATTGTCTTGTTCTCATTCAATACTTAACAAAAGTTACAATATTAAACGCCCTAAAATACATAAAGTACATAAAAGTACAGTATATAACGGTAAAACACTGGTGTTAGTAGTAGTAGTACATAGCAAAGGAGACAAACAAGCACTTGTTCTTCTGGTGGCCCGAGCTTGACATTTTTGTATTTAAAATAATATGACGTGTGTATTATTATTATTGTGCAAGTGTAGTTTTTAGATGACAAGGTATTGCTGCCATAGAGCTAATAGTAGTAACTACTGTACATCACAGTCACAGCTTTGTTGTTGACAGCTGTTGCACGTGTTTTCTCCCCGTCGGGGCGGCGACGTCCTCATTCTCGGGGACTCCGTCTGCTTCCTTCGCCGCACGGAAATGACAATGCCGGAGTTTTCAGACCTTTCTACTTCTGGAGCCAGTTTTCAAAAACTTCCGTCTCACATCACCAAACACGCTGTTTGCATCGGGATAAAAGGCAGAAATGGTATATATCTTCACTGTTTCCACCTAAAAATGGTTCTGTGGGGACAGGCCTGAAAAGGGTGAACATCTTTGCTCCTGCAAAGTCCTGACTCAAACAGGAGCTGGGGTTCTTTATTAGTATATAAAGTTAAAGTTAAAGTACCAATGATTGTCACACACACACTAGGTGTGGCGAAATTATTCTCTGCATTTGACCCATCACCCTTGATCACCCCAGAGCAGTGAGTGTTGCTGTCCTTCAGAACTGTTTACTAAGAGGATAGTGATGACTGAAACCTTCACACAGACAGTGGAAAAAGGGTGATACACCAGCCTTGGAGGGGCGGTACACCCTAAAAAGGGCCTCATGGTGTTAATATGTTTTAACATGTTGTGCCTTTAAGTGCATCTTTGCTGGTATCGAGTAGGCCTAACATTACAACTTTTTATGGAGCCTGAAGTTTGAAAATCGACTCAACAGCTGTAAAATAGACAGGCACGCTTTTAACTAGAGCACTAGCTGTTTGTGCACGTAATGGCCCAAGACCATAACTCTCTCCACGTGGGCTGTGTGATGTACATGTTTGAGCAGGTAAAGGATACCTTCGACCACTTTGCTTGGGAGTACAAGCATTGTAAAAAAAACATCTGCATTTGTGCAGACAAACATATTATAGACGTGGAATAGTTGAAAAGTGCACATACACTATTGAACAGTGTATACCAGGGGTGTCCAAAGTGCGGCCCGGGGGCCATTTGCGGCCCGCAGCTAATTGTTTACCGGCCTGCCACACATTCTGGAAATACTATTGTAAAAATAAAAAATAAAAATTAAAAGAAGTGGAATGAGGTGAAATCTAACGAGAAAAAGTTGCAATGTTGACACAAAAGCTGCCAAGTATAACCCAACAACAACCCAACAACATGCAGGCTGTTTTTTTTTCTTTTGTCTTTCTTTATTTTTCTTTTTTTGCCATTGCTCAAAAAAAGAAAATAATGACAAAAAATCCATGTTCTAATGAATTATTTTCAGGGCTCCAATTACTTCAAATATTTCACTTTAAAATGTTTTATGTGGTAATTATTGCATATATTGTGTAGTAGCCATATAAAAACATCAACGTTTTCTTTGACAAAAGCGCATAAAACAAACAAAATAATTGTTCCAGCATAAAATCGACAGATATATCTGAAGTTGATCTCGTAACTTAAGTGTTGAAAGTAAAATAAAAACCTAATAAAAATGTATCACTTTATGAGTGGGGCACCTTTTGGATCCCAAATATATTTAGTGATTTTCTATTTATCTTTTCACTGTGATTACTCAAAAATATGAAAGAATTAAAATCAATGGTGTCCTGCATTATTGATCTTTTAGGGCTCTAATTACTAAATACTGCATGTTTCAGTTTTACTATAAAAAAAATAAGTTGTTTTTGACAGAAAAGCCATAAAAGATTTTTTTTAATTTGTATTACTTAATATCAACTTGAAGTTGATATAGAGATTTACTGTAAGCGTTAAATAATTAAAAAAATAATAATAATCGGACTTATTTTTAACATTTTAATGACTGAGACCCTTTATGGTCCCCGGGACCCCTAAAGGTAAAATAAATAAAAAATCCATATATTTTGGTATGGTTTGAAAATGAAAAATATCAAAATGGCCCCCAAATGCTTTAATTTTTCCGTGTGCGGCCCTCACTGGAAAAAGTTTGGACACCCCTGGTGTATACAGTTAGATAAAACATTTGCTTTACAAGTTCAGTTCCAATGACAGCGTTGTTGTAAGTCTAGTTTTATTGTACCGTATTTTTCCGAGTATAACTCGCTCCGGAGTTTAAGTCGCACCGGCCGAAAATGCATAATAAAGAAGGAAAAAAACATATATAAGTCGCACTGGAGTATACGTCGCATTTTTGGGGGAAATGTATTTGATAAAACCCAACATCAAGAATAGACATTTGAAAGGCAATTTAAAATAAATAAAGAATAGTGAACAACAGGCTGAATAAGTGTACGTTATATGACGCATAAATAACCAACTGAGAACGTGCCTGGTATGTCAACGTAACATTATGGTAAGAGTCATTCAAATAACTATAACATATAGAACATGCTATACGTTTACCAAACAATCTGTCACTCCTAATCGCTAAATCCCATGAAATCTTATACGTCTAGTCTCTTACGTGAATGAGCTAAATAATATTATTTGATATTTTACGGTAATGTGTTAATAATTTCACACATAAGTCGCTCCTGAATATAAGTCGCACCCCCGGCCAAACTATGAAAAAAAACTGCGATTTATGGTCCGAAAAATACGGTAAGTAGAAATTCATACCTAAACCAGAAAATACAATTTTGGTAAACATTATGTGTAAATGCTGAAAAGCGGAACTGAAATGCGAGCCAAATAGCGTCAAATAACAAAGTGTATGCCTGCAAAATGTGCTAATGTTAGCATGCATGGAGTACCAAAATGTATGACTGAGGTGTACCTGCAAAATTTGATAAATATATGACTCTGAGGTGTATGGCTGCACGATTATCTTAAACATATAACATGCTAATATTACCAAGCTAATAATTTACTAATAGTAGCAAGAATATTTTGACTGACGCAGGGTTTTAATCAGTTGTGAAATGCGGAAATAGTAATACTTTATAATTGAGATTATGTTTTATAGAAAAGTGGGAAATCTGAGATTTGAATGTTCTGAGGAAGTAGAAAGTTTTGATTTTGACTTAGGAATGGTTGAAATTGAGTGAAAAATCTATAAAAGCAGACAAAAGAAAAAAGAGAGTAAACTGTGGTATGGAAAAGTGGGGAAAATAGGATTTTTGGAAGTTTGAGAATTATAATTATAAATGTTTCGAATGTGAACGTGTTGGTGGTGGTATGGTTTGAATATGTTGAGGAATGTGGAAAATGTGGATTTCCTCTAAATTATTGTAAAATTAAAAATGGCACCATGTGTGGATGAGCTGCACATTTTCAAAGTGGAATGGTATGAATCGAATCAAAAATGTGAGAGGAAAAGACAGATGGAAAAATTGCGGATTATTATGATAGACATTTTTGGAGGAGGTAGTCTCAATAGTGAGACCAATACACAGATTAGTTATCACTGTCAATTCCATAGCATCAGATCCCTGTTCAAATGTACCATCTTTATCCTTGATGATTGTCGCAACAGTCAAACAGTTTAAAGTAGGCCAATATTGAT
Organism: Entelurus aequoreus; assembly: GCF_033978785.1. Lineage (NCBI taxonomy): Eukaryota > Metazoa > Chordata > Actinopteri > Syngnathiformes > Syngnathidae > Entelurus > Entelurus aequoreus. The sequence goes on from NC_084738.1 coordinate 34,798,393, forward strand.
TGGCATTTTTCCACTTTGACAATTTTGTGGTGCCCAATTTTACTTCACTTTTCACTTTCCTTTTCTTTGACACACTGCCACCAGAAGACCCTGTCTTAAGCTTGGGAGACGTAACGATTACTACTCATTTTCTTTTTGTGCAAAAATGTATGGGAGTGTGTTGTAACCAAGAAACATGGGGAAACAAAACATCTCAAAGTTACCTTATTCCACTCTTGTTAAGTGGTGCTAAACTTGACAGTTCATGCGAGTACAGGAGTGTCCTGTCTTGGAAAAGGAGAAAACACAGTGAATTACCAATGAGATTAAAAAGGATTACTGCAACTTTGGGTGAAAGACGCACATTGCACATACTTGAAAAAACAACCATTCAAACTCACTGAGTAGAAACTGAACCCATGCTGGTTCTACCAAAGTCAGCTGACAAACAGTTTGGATGTGTTTTAGCAGGATGTTGGGTAAAATGTCATTTATTGAAATTGGTTTGACAGGTGGAGAAGCAGAGAGCAGATCTAAGCAGAGAACTAGAAGATCTTACAGATCGACTGGAGGAAGCAGGAGGGTTCTCCACTTCTCAGGTAAAACTGCATTTTGTCATACAGCAGAACCCTTAAAAAAGGTCCAATACCTGTAAAAGCTATTTTTTCCTCATAATTACAATATAAACTTTCACTTGATACCTTTATCAACTTTAAGTGCAATTTTAAGTGACATTTTAACATTCTGCCATTAACAGTTGAGCACACATAGGATGGATAGCAATGTTAAAGAATTCATTTGTGTTCTTACTGTGTTAGCTGATTCACATGCTCGGTGGTTAAGTCTTTGCATTGAACATGATTTTATATAAATGTCAATCATAATTCGTAGGTGTTTTGGGGTCTTTTTAATGCTATTTGTTAGCCCTGTGGCCATCTGGCCATCAGCAGTCCAGCTGTATGAACATGATGTTTATGATTTCAAGAAACAGATGTATTGAATTTTCTTTCATTCCCCAGATAAAATGTTATGGCACCACATACAAAACATTTTCCTGCTCAAAGAAAGCAACAAAACTCACAATGTTTGCCAGAAAAGCAAAAAAAAAAAGAAGCACTGGGAAATGGTTGTTCTTGACTATGCTCGTAACAACATGCTATTTGCATAATCAGAGGGCGTCAATGAGGGCTCACGTTTTGGCTTTCTGAAACGGCACTAGTATTTTGGAACATGGAGAGGTCAATCAATCAATTAATCAAAGTTTACTTAGATAGCCCTTAATCACAAATGTCTCAAAGGACTGCACAAGCCACAACGACATCCTCGGCTCAGATCCCACATCAGGGCAAGAAAAAAACTCATCCCAATGGGCACAATGAGAAACCTCGGAGTGGACAGCAGATGTGGGGACCCCCCCTTTGGGTGACCGGTGCATAGGACGTCGAGTGGATCTAGTTAATAATGTGAGAGTCCAGTCCATAGTGGGGCCAGCAGGGGATAGAAGAAAGGTGAAATAAAAAAGTTTAACTTTTGCATTTCATTGCATATAACTGTTGTGCATTCAACGGACCTCGATTAAAGTTAGAAACAGAGGAGATGCACTAATATTAATGATGTATTATTATTATTGTTGTTGTTATTATCCAATAAAGATAATCCTATGTGTCTCAGCGAATCTCTACCTTACACTCTGAAATAAAGGAAAACTTGACAGATGTATAAGAAGTATATATTTGAAGGTTATTTGACTATTTAAATTTATATTATGGCCACTAAATATTATTGAATTTGTTGGGACATTTTTGAAAAAATAAAATAAAATAATAATAATCAATCAATCAATGTTTATTTATATAGCCCTGAATCAAAATCTTTTAAAAACATGTTTTTCTCAAACAAAACCAAATTATTTGGGGAGTGTAACCTAGACATGTTCTGGATTTGTTAGTCCCATTTTTTTAAAGTCAAAAACCTAATTTGTTTTTACATGTGTTTTAAAAATCTGGTTTTAACCACATCCATGCAATAATTGTAGTAAAAAATGATGTGTGATCAACAGATGGAGGTGAACAGGAAGAGAGAAGCAGAGCTCCAGCGTCTGAGGCGAGACCTGGAGGAGTCAACGGTCCAGTCTGAGACGCTGGCCGCCACTTTGAGAAAGCGTCACGGGGACGTCATGGCAGAGCTCAGTGAACAGTGTGAGGCTCTGCAGAGGGCCAGGGCCAAGTTGGAGAAAGAGAAGCAGAACCTGAGGATGGAAGTAGACGACCTCGCCACTTCACTAGACAGTCTGCAGAAAGCCAAGGTTGGGATGCTGGGGGACATGGAAAAAGAGTTTCAAACAGTAACTTGAGCTCTATGCCTGTGTGACAAATGAATAGCACATGTTGGTTTGGATGTGCTGCTGCAGATGTCCTCAGACGGCCAGATGAAGAAATTGGAAGAGCAGCTCTCTGAGTCTAACCGGAGAGGAGATGACCTGCAGCGGACTCTCACTGAGCTCACTGTGATCAAGAACAGACTCACAGGTACACAAATGGTGGAGCCCTTTTGATTAAAATCCAAACATAATCTAGAATAAGTGACCTATTTCTTAATACCTTGATTGTTTGATATATTCAACAGATGGCCCATTTTTGATAAATACTGACAACTTGTAATACTAGCAGAGCCCTCTAAACTGTAGTAGGTACGTGACAAAAAATTGCAAAATACATCAAAATATCTAAAAAAAATACTTGATTTAAATGCAAAAACCTACAAATAAGCTTTCCAATGGTACTTGAACTATTGAGATAGGCCAAATATTAATGGAGATACTAATTGTTGGAGTTCAAAAATCAGTCGCTTTTTTGTCCTGGATTATCCATTAAGACAGAGTAATGTGTGACATACATTTTGGAAAGTGAACTCCACAACATCATAGCTCTCTTATTATTTGTCAAAAATGGATGAAATTTTAAAAAATGGTTAGTTCGGTAACTCAAAGAAAATCACTTAATGAAAAAAATTTGAACTTGATTGAGATAGGCTACAGCACCCCCAGCGACCCCGAAAAGGACAAGCAGTAGAAAATGGATGGATGATTCATTTTAATTATATAGTTAATTTAAGTAGCGACATTCCAATTAACAAAAAAACATCTTTAACTTCCATATTTCCTGGAATTTTCAACAGATACCGTTTTGATAAAGCAACCCATAGACAATCTATTCCAATTAAATCTAATTAGTTAATCAATTAATTAATTATTCTTAAAAAAATAAAACACATTGTTTTTAAATGTTTTTTTAAGCTTTCTACAAATGATACTTTCAACAACAAAAGGGTTCAATAAAAAGATCAATCAAATAAATACAGTGTTGTCCCGATACTCTCGAGTCCCTAGGGATGGCATCGCAACACACAAACACACAGTATTGTTTTTCAAAGAACAAACTGAATGTTTTAAAAAAACATTGTGAAACGGCTTTTAGAGGGAATAACTGTATTACTATGATACTATCTGACTATAGTGGAGTTTTTATTCTGAAAGAAATGTTACACAAACGCCTGGTGGCAGCGAGCATCGTGGCTGCCGCCGCGGTCAAATGTTTAAAGCCACGATCCACGATCATTGCACAGACTGTACGATCTTCAAGTGCTGATTTTTTTGTTTTCCTATTGTATGTCAAGGCACTCATGGGAAATGTGAAGTAAGTCATCAACACACAGAGAATAATGACCGCCTCGATTTGGGCGGTCACACGCCGGCGCTGCAATGTTGATAAGTAGGTTTGGGACGATTGTCACGTACCACTTGACCCCAAGAAACTGCACTTGAACCCTCGAGCTGGGGTAGGTGTATCTTTGCCCCAACCAGCAATCCATCCTTTTCAACAAAAAAAACAGGACCGCCCCTGGCTAAATTGGGGCTCTAATCAGAATGGTATTTAAAATCTAATATGAAGCACCCTGTCACTCATTAATTAACATTTTCACGTGCGCCTCTTCACACAAAATAGGGGGGCCCTACACACAACGCGTGATCTTTGTATAGGGAGGGATGTCTCTTCAATGAGCTGTAGCCTCTAATTTGTAGGTGCTGGACTTCTATTTAAAATGTGAGAGGGGTGATCAGAATTTCCTGGTCTATATAAGTCTGGACACCTCTGATTACACAGCTGCCACCACTATTCAAGATTGATAGAGAGATGGATGGATACATTCCATTCGGTCACCATTTGCTTCTGGTACAATTTCAAAATAGTGTCAAACATAAGCATGGTTTCAAGAGTGCTGCAACTCACATTTTTGGAAAAACCAGCCATTATCCATTAATTTGGGGGTTTTCAGCCTTTTTGACTACACAGAACAGTGTAGTCTGACAGACTGTTGAGGAAAATATGGGCTCCAGGCCACATAGTGGTCTAATTTCACTTTACCACTGCACAGTACCTACTTTTCCATTGGCAAAGCCAGGTATTACACAGTTCTACGTCTAGTATCAGATCATCTAGGGTTCCAAGTGCATTACGTCCAGGGACTTGCACAAGCGTTTTTGGGGGGCAAATGCTGAAGTCAGAAAAAAGGGCATCCATGGCAAAAATTTGTCATACAATTATTAGTACAAAAATCCCAGCAGGATCTTTTCAATTTATATAGCAACACATTTATTAGTTTTATGGTTTCTGACAGACTTGAATCATATCAGCACCATCTTCATTCTTTAAACATTTTTAAAAAGCGTTTTAAGCTAAATTTATTGGTACGTTATGCTTAGTACATTTAGCACACCCCTTATGGCTGAGGAATTCACATTAGTCGCATAATTTTGGTCTTAACCTCTGTATGTATGATGAGATTATCGCAGATCTTTAAGATGCAACCTTTTCGTCAAATTTGAATAATAGGATATTGAGACTGATTTGGTGGATTTAAAGATTTATTTTTTATTTATAAATGAAATTGTAAATGGGTATTTGGTGGGTAGACTGTGAAATGTATTGTATTTTGTATATTATATGATGATGTATATTTTAACTATGTAAGAAGAGGTTTTTTTCACTTTAATACACAGGGCAAAATAGCAAAACTTAGCATAGTGTGGCGTAAAACTTAAAGCGTAGCTCGAAGCTAAACCTAGCATAGTGCGTAGAGCATAGACTTAAACGTAGGTAGCGAGAAACCAACAACAAAACAGCCGCGTTTAGTGAACAATGGACCCGCGAGGAGGGCAGAGTGAACTGGACAAATCAAGGGGAGTGATTAGTGGTGATAGCAGGTGGCGTCACTAACCAATAAACAAAAACAGACACAAATAGCAACAACGTAAACAAAGGAGGACTAGGGGTACTGGCAACAATACACTAAAACTACGTAGAACAACAACAAAACCAAGAAAGGACATGACCCGCAGAGACCACAATACATCTCACCAGGCTGTCGTAGCTCAACTTAAGACCCAACTTTCATCTCAATAATACATCATACATCAATATCTTTAATGAAAACTATTGAACTTGACTCACTTGTAGAACAGTAAACTGTTGTGAAATGATTTGCCTGTCGAGCTACCTTGGCTGGTTCTTGTGAAACAATGAATTTGAGTTGGAGTATTGGCCAAGGCTTGTCTTAAGTTTTTAAAAAAATACATTTTTAAACTGATTTACAGCGATTTGTGATAAAAAAAAAACAAAAAAACGGGAAATTCCCCATATTTTGAACATGACAAATGACAGTAAACATCTGGACAATGCTATTACCACCAATGCTATTTTGTTTAGAAAATGTCGGATCAGTAGCTATGTTACGTTTTCAGCTAAGCTAATTTTGTGGTTAATTTTGCACCAGACATTGTCAGGGAATTGCACAAATGCTATTATTACCCATATGTCTGATGCTGTGTGTCAGAGGAGAGGGAAATAGTACTTTAGGCTGCAGCCGTTTGTAATTGAGGTAATAGTGGTTCTCAAACTTTTTTTTTACCACCTCAGGAAAAACTTGACTCTTCAAGTGCCACCGTAATGACCAACAATAAAATACTGTCATGTTGTATTCCTTAAAAACAAGGCAGAGGTTTTATCCAACAAGTATATTTGATATTTTGGACCACTGTAACATTACATACAGTTTGAAAAGTAACTAAAATAAAAATAAACACTGTACTTCAATCAACTGATTCTTTTGGCATACCACTAGATGGAGCGTGCATACCAGTAATCGGACACGTACCACAGTTTGAAAATAACTGTCCTACATTATTGGCTTGTGACTGTCATCAAGCAATTTTGGGGGAAGCCTGGCAAGAATTTAAATGTACAGTCGCGATCAAAAGTTTACATACACTTGTAAAGAACATAATGTCATGGCTGTCTTGAGTTTCCAAGCCACAGAACTTTCCTCCAGAAGGTCTTATCTTTGTCCATGTGTCAGATGAAACAAAAATGTAGCTGTTTGGCCACAATACCCAGCAATATGTTTGTGGAGGAGAAAAGGTGAGGCCTTTAATCCCAGAAACACCATCCCTACTATCAAGCATGGTGGTGGTAGTATTATGCTCTGGGCCTGTTTTGCTGCCAATGGAAGTGGTGCTTTACAGAGAGTAAATGGGACAATAAAAAAGGAGGATTCCCTCCAAATTCTTCAGGACAACCTAAAATCATCAGCCCGGAGGTTGGGTCTTGGGCGCAGTTGCGTGTTCCAACAGGACAATGACCCCAAACACACGTCAAAAGTGGTAAAGGAATGGCTAAATCAGGCTAGAATTAAGGTTTTAGAATGGCCTTCCCAAAGTCCTGACTTAAACGTGTGGACAATGCTGAAGAAACAAGTCCATATCAGAAAACCAAAACATTTTGCTGAACTGCACCAATTTTGTCAAGAGGAGTGGTCAAAAATTCAACCAGAATCTGTTGATGGCTACCAAAAGCGCCTTATAGCAGGGAAACTTGCCAAGGGACATGTAACCAAATATTAACATTGCTGTATGTATACTTTTGACCCAGCATATTTGGTCACATTTTCAGTAGATCCATAATAAATTCATAAAAGAACCAAACTTCATGAATGTTTTTTGTGATCAACAAGTATATTCTCCAATCACTCTATCACAAAAAAATAAGAGTTGTAGAAATTATTGGAAACTCAAGACAGCCATGACATTATGTTCTTTACAAGTGTATGTAAACTTTTGATTGCGACTGTATGTCCTGTCAGATAATAAAATATATTTGAGTGGAGTTGATGACAGAGAATAATTTATATTTTTAAATTAACTGAAAAAAACCCGACTTCCAGCTGAAAATGGTCATTTTCTCAGGCAGGGCAAAAGGGCAAGTGCTTGACCACCACCAGGGGTCTATCTATGCAAATGCCTGGTAGAGTCAATAATATATTGTTACATGAACCACTTCTGGTACACGTGACCCACAGTCGTATGCAGAAAGCAGTAGAATACTACTGCTATGAAAAAGACGTAGAAAAGACTGCATGAAAATTGATACTAGCACAGGTATGTGGTGCAATTGCAGTATTTTGGATAGCCCAGTGTCGATCTCTTTAATGTCTTTAATGTCTAAAATAATAAATTTTTGTTAATTTGCTGGCTTGACAATAATCGGAAAAAATTATCCAGTAAATGTACAATTTGTCAAAAAGTCAAACGTTTAATGTGCCCCACTAGCTGACAATACAGACATGAGTCGCCGGTTGGAGGAGGCCGAGAGCAGATCCAGCCAGCTCAGCCGCACCAAGACTCTCCTCCTATCTCAACTGGAGGAACTGAAGAAGCAGCTGGAGGAGGAGGTCAAAGTTAGTGTAACACAACTGAAACTGTGAAAATAAAGGGAAATTAAGTATTTAATGTGGCGCTATGACAAGCAAAAGCAACACCCAACACGCGGTGTCCCACGGTTGCCAGTGTAAGCAGGCAGTCGGCGGAAGTTTGAGCTCAATGCGGCAGGAGTGTGAGGTGCTCAAGGAGCAGCTGGAGGAGGAGCAGGAGAGCAAGCAGGAGCTGCAGAGGCTCATCTCCAAGCTCAACAGTGAGGTGACACACTGGAGGACGAAACACGAGGCGGACGCCATCCAAAATGCTGATGAGCTGGAGGAAACCAAGTAGGTCAAGAAAGTGGATTCTGACAGTCACGGTCATTTGAGCATTGAGTTCCAGCGATCCAAACAATGCTTGTGCCACAGAAAGAAGCTGGTGTTGAGGCTGCAAGAGGCTGAGGAAGCAGTGGAAGCTACACAGGCTAAGTGCTCCTCTCTGGAGAAAACCAAACAGAGGCTCCAGGGAGAGGTGGAGGAGCTGTGCATCGACCTGGAGAAGGTAAAGTACAGGTCTACTTTTTCCCTATGAACACCTTAGATTAGAAAATAGAAACGTACATCGTGTTTTCCATTTTAGGCTTGTAACTGTGGACAAGCTCTTGATAAGAAGCAGCGAATGCTGGAGAAGCAGCTGAGCGACTGGAAACAGAAGTGTGAGGAACTGGTAGCCGAGGTTGAGAGCTGCCAGAAGGAGAGTAGACAACATGCTGACGAGCTTTTTAAAGTCAAGACGGTGCACGAAGAGTCTCTGGAGCAGCTAGAGGCTCTTCGAAGGGAGAACAAGGCTCACAAAGGTACATTAATATATCTGCCTCCCATATTTCTTATATGACAATCATTTATGGCATACCAAAAGTGTTGGGAGTTACATGTTATATAAGTCATTACATGTCAGAATCAGAATCAGAATCAAAAACAGAATCGTTTTTATTGCCATTGTTTGAGAACGGGTTCACAAACTAGGAATTTTTGTTGGTGCAACCGTGCAACATAAAACACATAACACAGAATAGGAATGAACATGATACATGTATTATTAATACATTTTCAGTATATGTTACCCATTGCAATCAATCTATTAAAAAGTATACACATTTTAAAATCTTCTGCCATTGTCTTAACTCCGACAACATGTATGCATTAGATCAGTGGTTCTTTTTCACCATTTTTCTCCAAGTACCACCTCAGAAAACACTTGGCTCTTCTAGTACCACCATAATGATTAACATTAAAATACAGTAGCATAATAGCCTTAGTATTCATTTAAAAAAAGGCAGAGGTTTTATTTAACAAGTATATATATACTGTATATATTTTGGCCACTGTAACATTACACACAGTTTGAACAGTAACACTGTGTTTGCATATAGACAAATAAAACACTGTACTTTAATAAAGTGATTATTTGGTTTACCATTAGATGGAACCTGTGTACCACTATTGGTAAGTGTACCACAGTTCTAGAATTTTGCGTTAGATTTTGGTTTAAGTCTGACTGTATGTCAATCATACGGTATAATACCATCACTGTTTGGTGGTGATGTGACTCATTCTTGGTATATGTTAAAAACGTAACACTCGGCAAATAAACACTTTCTTTTTTTGTTCAAGTTTTTTTTAATGGGATCGGATCAGGGGCCAAGCGTTACATGAACTCTAGGTGGGAGCGTGTTTTGCCTGAACACCGGCTCGAATTTGAGAGCATGCTGCAACGAATGTGTCGTCTATCCAGAGTCGGAAACCGTGGCGGAAAATAAACGTTTTCTTTCAACTAGCATCATCACTGGTGGATGAGAGGAAAAAAATATGGTTAAACATGCTACACACACTAGGCTAACTGCTAAAGCTTCGATGTAAAGTCGGGGTGATCGATCCGGATGTCGATAATATTGACACCTTGTCTTGTACATATGTAAATCATTGATTGATTTTGATTGAGACTTTTATTAGTAGGTTGCACAGTGAAGTACATATTCCGTACAATTGACCACTAAATGGTAACACCCGAATAAGTTTTTTAACTTGTTTAAGTCGGTGTCCACTTAAATTGATTCATGATACAGATATATACTATCAGATATATACTATCATCATAATACAGTCATCACACAAGATAATCACATTGAATTATTTACATTATTTACAATCCGGGGTGTGGAGGGGGGTAGGGGGGAGGGTTAGGTTTGGTTGTTATCATCAGTCATCAACAATTGAGAACAGAGAAATGGACCTAGGAAGTTATTTTTACTCAGAGGGCCACATGTATACAAAACCCAAAACCAGTGAAGTTGGCACGTTGTGTAAATCGTACATAAAAACAGAATACAATGAATTGCAAATCCTTTTCCACTTATATTCAATTTAATTCACTGCAAACACAAGATATTTAACGTTCGAACTGGTAAACTTTGTTATTTTTTGCAAATATTAGCTCATTTGGAATTTGATGCAATATGTTTCAAAAAAGCTGGCACAAGTGGCAGAAAAGACTGAGAAAGTTGAGGAATGCTCATCAAACACTTATTTGGAACATTCGACAGGTGATCGGCTAATTGGGAACAAGTGGGTGCCATGATTGGGTATAAAATCAGCTTCCAACAACTCAGTCATTCACAGACAAGGATGGGGTGAGGATCACCACTTTGTGAACAAATGCGTGAGCAAATTGTTGAACTGTTTAAGAACAACATTTCTCAATGAGCTAAAGCAAGGATTTTAGGGATTTCACCATCTATGGTCCTTAATATCATCAAAAGGTTCAGAGAATCTGGGGAAATCACTGCACATAAACCGCAAGGCCAAAAACCGACATTGAATGGCTGTGACCTTCGATCCCTCAGGCGTTACTGCATCAAAACCCGACATCGGTGTGTAAAGAAAAATCACTGTCAGTAACTACAGTTCGTCGTTACATCTGTAAGTGCAAGTGAAAACTCTACTATGCAAAGCGAAAGCCATTTATCAACAACACCAGAAACGCTAGGCCCGAGCTCATCTAAAATGGACTGATGCAAAGTGGTAAAGTGTTCTGTGGTCTGACGAGTCCACATTTCAAATTGTTTTTTGGAAACTGTGGACGTCGTGTCCTCCAGACCAAAGAGGAAAAGAACCATCCGGATTGTTATAGGCGCAAAGTTCAAAAGCCAGCATCTGTGATGGTATGGGGGTGTATTAGTGCCCAAGACATGGGTAACTTGCACATCTGTGAAAGTGCCATTAATGCTTAAGGGTACATACAGGTTTTGGAGCAACATATGTTGCCATCCAAGCAACATCTTTTTCATGGACGCCCCTGCTATTTTATCAAGACAATGCCAAGCCACATTCTGCACGTGTTACAACAGCGTGGCTTCATAGTAAAAGAGTGCGGGTACTAGACTGGCCTGCCTGTAGTCCACACCTGTCTCCCATTGAAAATGTGTGGCATTATGAAGCGTCAAATATGACAACGGAGACCCCGGACTGAGGGCGGTATAGCTCGGTTGGTAGAGTGGCCGTGCCCGCAATTTGAGGGTTTCAGGTTCGATCCCCCGCGTCTGCCATCCTAGTCACTGCCGTTGTGTCACTTTACCCTCCTGCTCCTAGTGCCACCCACACTGGTTTTAAAATGTAACTTAAATATTGTGTTTCACTATGTAAAGCACTTTGAGTCACTAGAGAAAAGCGCTATATAAATATAATTCACTTCACTTCACTTCACTGTTGAACAACTGTACATCAAGCAAGAATGGTAAGGAATTCCACCTGAAAGGCTTAAAAAATTGGTCTCCTCAGTTCCCAAAGGTTTACTGAGTGTTGTTAAAAGGAAAGGCCATGTAACACAGTGGTAAAATCGCCCCTGTGCCAATTTTTTTGCCATGTGTTGTTGCGATTAAATAATCATTAAGTTAATGACTATTTGCAAAAAAAAATTCAGTTTCTCAGTTCGAACATTAAGTATCTTGTCTTTGCAGTCTATTCAATTGAATATAAGTTGAAAATGATTTGCAAATCATTGTATTCTGTTTTTATCTACAGTTCACACAAGATGCCAACTTCACTGGTTTTGGGTTTTTTAGAAAAAAAAATGCATCTGGGGGCTTGTGTGTGTCTAATAAAATCAATATTACAATATTACCTAACAAATCTAAATATTAATTTATGAATGTTGCTGCTCTTTTACTTCTCAGACCACTTCCTCAATCGACATATTTTACAATTAAGTAAAATACAACAAAAAGGCAACAAATGTGGCGAAATAGCAACATCCACAATCTGATACAATACCACTTTTATGCAGAACTTTGTTGTAGAAATATGCGTTCACATCTGTCCCTGACACTCGCGTCATGTGCTGGCTTTTCTGTGAACAAACTTCGCCCACTCTGCTTCGTGTCTTGTCTGCCTGGAGCAGCTGCAACATCGTCCCTATGATTACGGTAATAACCCGTGTATCACTCAAAAGCGCAGATTCCAACCATTTGAATACTTTGAATAGTTTCACTTACGGTAATTCAAAACAATACTGTACGTGATATTGCCAGCTACAGTTTGTATGTTAAAGGTTTAAAAAAAATTATTTAGGGACGTCACGAGGTCCAAACTGAAGATCCTTCTGTCTTGTATTTTATCCTAGTATTCCAAATGTCTTTTTTGGTTGTTTTTGTTATTGTATCAATTCTATGGGAGAGGGACTAATAACCCTGCGGTCCCCTCTAAAGTTTCTCATTGTAATCCAATTGGGTTGAGTTTTTTCTTGCCCTGATGTGGGATCTGAGCCGAGGATGTCATTGTGGCTTGTGCAGCCCTTTGAGACACTTGTGGTTAAGGGCTATATAAATAAACTTTGATTGATTGATTGATTGATTGATTGATTGATTGATTGATTGATTGATTGATTGATTGATTGATTGATTGAAGCCTCTGGATATAGTAATGCTTTGAGGGCCAAACGTAAACGATTAAAATGGGAGCCAATAATAGTTTTTGCTTTTTTCAACACCACAAATGTAATAAATCCTCTGATTTACAACAATACTAGCAAATTCTTAATTAAATAAGCTTTTTTTTTTTTTTTTTAAAGTTGTTATTGTGGATACTTTAGTTAATTGTAATAAAACATACATTTTCAGCTCTATAATTTTTTGTCAAAGTGTCGGATCGGGACTTTAAATCGGGTCTGATGTTGATCGGGAGTCGGGATATCCCTGATTGATATCATGTGTAGTGCCTGCTGTGTTAGAAATGTTGTCGTATTAAAATGCAGTAATGTATTCAAGTTAAATGTCTTACTTTTGATGAACGTCACTCGAAGTGTTACACATTACACAGACAGTTACACTATTCACAAAACGTTTGGGATATCCAGCTTTCTACTGACATTTTTGGATGATCCTAAAAAACACTATAACCTTTATGTGACCTTGTCTAAATGTTTGAATTCACATGTCCCAACTATTCATTGTTTCGGTTCTTTTTGTACAACTTGCTGTTCTCCAACAAGAAACGGAAATAATCTCAAGATTGTTCAAAATGTTCACAGAAAAGCATAATGTAAGCATTTTTCTTACATTGACTCTGTATCGCTGTTGCAACCTGTATACTGTAATAGTGTACTCTAAGCTCCTGAGCCACTTCCCTCCTGTTTCATATTGGTCTCATCATGTCAAAATCATTTTGCAATGCAGTCTGCTGAAAATGATGGAAAGTGCCACTCTAAATAGCAACCGACACTGTGGTCAAAGTCTGAATTGCCACAAAAAACATTTCAAAATATTTGTCACGTTTCAAGTGTCAGGTAAACCGCGACAAATTAATTGGTCAATTTAACGTTGACACACTGGTTTTGAATTCAAAGCAAGTTGTGCAACAAGTGCTGAAATATTATTAGTCATGCACATTCATAAGTTTAGAGGTTATAGTACATTTCAGCTTCATCATGAAATTGCACCTGCCATTTAATATCCTTAACTTTTGTGAGTCGTCTATATTATAAGCCTAATGACAGTAGCTAAAATATATCTTATTTTGGAAGTACCTTACCTAACACTGGACACCACTAAACTACACTGTCTTACTACAGAAAAGCATAACTTACTTAATGACTTACTTTTTTTTTTTTTTTTACAGAAGAGATTATCGACCTCACAGACCAGCTCTCAGATGGAGGCAAGAATGTCCACGAACTGCAGAAAGCAAAGAAGAAGATCGAAATGGAAAAAGAGGAGTTGCAAGCTTCATTGGAGGAGTCAGAAGCAGCTTTAGAGGTACGGTCATACAGCAAGTGCAGAATGATGACTTAAACTTTTCTTACTTATTGGTAAGAACATTTGAAATCAAACCATAGAGGCATTGCAGAGATAACAATCTTGCCTTCCTTCATACTTCGCCAAACGAGCTGTTCGGTATTTGCTCATTTTGTGACATTTTTGCTGTGTGTGACGTTAGCGGATTATCCATATACGGTTGAAATTTACCCAAAGTGCCTTGCGCGTGTTCACCAGTGTAGTCCGTGCTGTAGTCAATAAGCTAAACGTTTTTTGCTACCCTCTTGTTCTGGAGCAGACTGGCTCATATATGCACATGCATCCTCCACTGTTGCCATTTCTAATACAAAGTAGCGTATAGTTCAAACTTATAGCTGTTAGTAGACTCGCTATGGAAGCGCTAAAAACTACAACATGGATGATAGGGATAAGAAGCAGTCTAAGTGGAGCCATGTAAATAAGACCGCCCACAAAACGACGCATTCTGAAGAAACAGCCATAAAGCAGCTTGAAGATGTATGGAGGTTCACTTGTGTCGTTATTACAAAAGCTTTATGTAATATATGTAACTGAGTTTTTTGCATTTGAATTTTGTGAACAAAATGTTTTTTTACATCAAATTATGCTGACAGTTTGATAAAAAACCAAAAAACAGTCTATTAATATTCAGTGTATAAAAATTCAGTGTTTAAAAATTCAGTGTATAAATATTCAGTGTAAAAAAATGCAGTGTATAAATATTCAGTGTAAAAAAATTCAGTGTATAAAAATTCAGTGTATAAATATTCAGTGTAAAAAAATCAGTGTATAAATATTCAGTGTAAAACAATTCAGTGTATAAAAATTATGTGCTGAAAAATTTGCTGCTTCAAAAAACAAGACTTACTTCCGGTAAATTAAAACTAAAACAGATTATCCTGTTTTAGAACCAGCCAATGAGGTGTCATAAATTGATGTAAAATATATCAGTTCACAAAATTCAAATGCAAAACATTCAGTTAAATACATTCAGTGTAATAAAGACACCAATTAACCTCCACTAAGATTGACTGTAAAACATAATCTCTGCAAAAGTTTGACCAAACCATTAAATGTTGTGTAGACCACAAGGAAGTGCTTTAAATGTAAAAAAAAATCTGAATTTGACCCCTTTAAAGGACACACCATTTTTAAATTGTTTCTTCAAATCACTTTACAGTAATGAGGTTGCATTGATCTGGGTTTAGGCAGAAGAAACAAAGCTGCTGAGGCTGCAGCTGGAGTTGTCTCAAGTTAAAGGAGATCTTGAGCGCAGACTTCAAGAGAAAGAAGAAGAGGCTGAAGCTGCTCGGTACCTCCTCTGTCTCAATGTCACTTTCCACATCTATCACACTAACTCTCTTTTGTCTTGTAAACTCTTCTGCTTTTAACATTGTCCTTTATTTCCCCTTCATGTATTCAAACGCAGAGGTAAGACCTGTCTCATTCCGCTTCTTCTTCCTTCAAAACCAGCTTGGCTGTGATTAAATACAACATTCGGTAACACTTTAGTATGGGGAACATATTGACAATTAATTAGTTGCCTATTAACATGCAAATGAGTAACATATTGGCTCTTAATTAGTCATTATTAAGTACTTATTAATGCCTTATTCTGCATGGCCTTATTATACAACCAGTAAGCCATTAACTAAGAGTCTTAGTTAGTCTTAACCCTAACCCTCTAACCCTAACCATAACCATAGCCCCAACCCTAACACCAACCCCAACCCTAAACCTATAACCCTAACCCCAACCCTAACCTGTTAATAAGCAACTAATTAATGGTGAACATGTTCCCCATACTAAAGTGTTACACAACATTCATATGACCTCATTCTTCTCTTTGACCGTGTTCCTTCTTCTTTGTCAGAAAAAGCCATCAGAGGGCGTTGGAGACCCTACAGGCCACTTTGGATGTGGAGCTCAAAGGTCGAGCGGAGGGACTGAAGCTCAGGAAGAAACTGGAGGCTGATCTCGCCGAACTGGAGCTTCAAGTGGAACTACTTACCAAGAGCAACAATGAGTTCAGCAAGAGCAGCAAAAAGAGTCAGCAGCAGATCAAGGTTTGATGACAGCGTGATATTTTGTCCACTCCGTCAGTCTGCTGCTTAGAAGAGAGCACAGAACGACTCCTTTCTGCTTCAGGATATGCAGGCTCAGCTGGAGGAGGAGGTGAAGAGCCGCGAGGAGCGCAAGGAGGAGACGGCGGTCTTAGAGCGACGTTGCGCTCTGCTGGTCAGCAATAGCGAAGAGACTCGCTCTGCCCTGGAGAGCACAGAGAGGACTCGCAAAGCCTTGGAAGTGGAGCTACAGGATGCCAATGAAAAATGTAGTGACCTCAACAACCAGGTGACTTTTTTTCATTAGTTCAACCAAATGTTGTGTTTTTGCTGAACACAACTTCTAAAATCCATCTCCCGGTTTGATCTACTTAGATCCAAATACCACACGCTAAATAGCGTGTGCAAACTTTAACAGTGCGCGTGTACTATTAGTGTGTTTGTTTGGGATGATCTACTAAGACTCTGATCCAGGGATCCAGAAAAAAAAATGCCATTAGACACCAAAACTAATTCTTAATTAACCTCTTAAATCATCCAGCTGCTATAAAACTATAAAATGGCATTGTTGAGTAAACAATAAGTCTTTTTTAAATGTTTTATTTCTGACAGTTCAATTATGTTGACACATGCGTAGGATGGAGAGTTTCAAACGTGCAACATTTTGACGCAAAACAGCTGCCACATAACAGTTTCCGCTTTGATAAATCACATTGAGAGTGCTTAGTGATTACATTTACATTTCCTCCTCCAAGTATTGTAAGCCTGAAGAGTCGCTTATCTCTTGACTTTGGTGCTCTCTCAGCCAGTCAGTCAAACTAAAGTCCACAAACAAGTGTATGTCCATGAAAGACGAGGAAGGCATTTGGAGCTTCTTCGATTAGCTATCCTGTGGAGAAGTCTTGCCAAGCTGTTCCAGCTGGGAGACAAAATCCAGATTAGAATGTTTGTGTTCGAGGGCACGAAAACAATTTGAAACATTCCACTCTAATTGTCCATTTCTGGTCCTCAAATTGGCCATAACTTTGCCTTGCAGAGCAGACAGCTTCTCCAAGATGTTATCCAGGTTGTGATTTAGTTCAGAAACCACAAACATCTGAGTGCCAAAAGCTCTGCCCACCCTTCAATCATCATAATAACGGGACTTCTGCTGATTTGAGTAAGCGTTGCACTGATGTATGGACAAATTCGGCGGCAGTTTAAGGTACCCCAAAGCTGCCAGCATTTTACGAATTTGTTGATACACCTGGGCAATGCTTACTCAAATCAGCAGACGTCCCATTATCATGTTTCCGAATAGGTAGATGTCTTCAACATCCTCGACTAAAAGAATCCCCAGTTAAAAGTTAAAAAGTACCATATATATATATATATATATATATATATATATATATATATATATATATATATACACTTGCACATTTCAACATGTACAAAAAAAGATTATGGAAAAGGACAGATGATTCAATCCTACCCATAGCCGCCTTAGTGCATTGGCGATTGTGTACTCACAGCTGCATTGTTTATTCCCACTGCTCTGAGCTGGGCTCAAACCCAGGTTGCCGGTGTGAAATGCCAGCATCCTGACTACTGAGCTAAGAGCACAGGCTGTCCCCTGGACCACCAGCACTATTCTTTTTACACTCGCACAGACATTGTTGCTGTTCAAATCAATTTTTTTTTCAAACTGTTTTTGTTGGTGGGAGGGGTTTTAGGTTGGGGGGTTGTTGAGGTTTGATGTAGGGGTCCCCAAACCCCCTCTGCCTGATCCTACCCCTATTTCTCAGAGTCTTAGCATTTCTTGATATTCTGTTCACTTTCTGTGTTTAACCCGTTTCTATGCTCCAGTTGCCAGCAAAGGAAGAGGAAATAGAGTTAGAAGAAAGAGTATGAATCAAGTAATTACAGGACATTGACTATTGTTGACAACAATAAGATATTCAAGGTTCGACACAAATAAGAGCTAATGATAATCGGTGCAGTTATTGGCTTTTGAGAATAAATTTGTCTAGACAAAACAAAATGCATTAGCAATTTTATCTCCTATTTCTATCCTGTTTTGCGTAAAAAGTTTGCTATTTACTCTTGTTGATACGAACATCGCATCACTCATTCATCAATTAACTGAAAATAGATCACTCACAGATGGACGATAATGGGATCTATAGTGCTTCTCTTTTCCCTGAGTTTTAGTTCCAGTCGGCTCTGAGTGGAAAGAGGAAGCTGGAGGTGGATCTCCAAACTCTGCAGCAGGAGCATGAGGAGCTCCAAGCAGAGATGAGAGGATCCTTAGAAAAGGCCAAGAAGACCAGCTGTGAGGTAAAAGGCACACCACACAAACTGGAGGAAACCATACAGGGCTAAAGCTATCAACTGCTTGGATTCCGTCACATGGCTTCTTCCCGGAAGTGAAAACCAGTGGTGGTCAACCAAGCTAAGATGACTGTTGTGCAGCAAGCAGCGTGCAAACTATCGGAGTACAAAATAGGCTTAAATCTTCCTATACTTTATCAAAAAAAGATTTGTCTAGTGATATAAAGGATTGTACGTCGGTCGCGTTCCCAGACATATCGAACTATTGTGCTCCAGACATCATTCTAGACGACAAAACAGATGGAAACTTGGAAAAACATGGAG
Organism: Entelurus aequoreus; assembly: GCF_033978785.1. Classification (NCBI taxonomy): domain Eukaryota; kingdom Metazoa; phylum Chordata; class Actinopteri; order Syngnathiformes; family Syngnathidae; genus Entelurus; species Entelurus aequoreus. Next base: position 34,817,147 of record NC_084738.1, read on the forward strand.
GTCTACATCTTCTTTGTGTGTGGCTGGGTCAAGAAAATTGTTATCAAGACTCTCCCAGATAAATATACATAGTGTTTGCTTGGGTAAGGTTGCATTTTAAAGATTTAACTTCGCGTCTGCAGCCATGTTTGTTGCTGTTGTTGCACGCACCGTTTATGGGTAGCTTGTTTTCCCCCGTCTTTATCAAAATATAACGATATATGTCAACATTGTGTATGTGCTGAAAGCTTCATTTATGATTGTTGCCTTTGGTAAAAGCTTAACTCTTTTAGGTTTTGCTCACCTTTGCTTTAATTTATTTAGACTTGCCAAGATGGCGGTTTTCGAAACACTTGTAGCAAAAACAAATTAAGAAATACAAATAATATCAAATACTTAAATGGGAAATAATAAATGTTAAAAGTATATGAAACAAACCTTTAACGAAATGATCACTGGAAACTTGTGCTTTCTTCGACTCCGCTTCCTTGGACTGGAGTGTGAGGTCCTTTTGTAAACTCTTCCGTCCTTTTTGATTACCTCTCCAGGACCTCTGAAGAAATGTTTATCTTTTTTGCGATTTGAACGATTCGTATGGCCGAAAACAACGCAAGTATCGGGCGTTTCTTCTTTGAGAAGGGCTAAATGGCGTCTCGTACTTAGTGAGAACAGAGCGAGTTGACCACCACACATTGACCACCACGCATATTTAACGGACAGGACGTGAGCCAGACGTGACGTCAGTAAAATCCAATCAATACACCCTTGAATGTGTGCAGTTGGCCAGAGTGGGGGAGGAGTTCCGCCTGGAGCAAGAGCACGTGCTCCATCTGGAAAGGGTAAAGAAAGGTCTGGAGGGCCAAGTGAAAGATATGAGCGGCAGACTGGATGAGGCCGAGCAGATGGCTCTGAAAGGTGGCAAGAAGATCATCCAGAAGTTGGAGGCGAAGGTAAATCAACCTGTATGTTTTAGCATCAGCTGATAAACCAATTGTTGATCTTTGGGTGTTAATCTTGGAGTCCAAGAGATTGTACCGTACACTACAAATATCTCAAGAGTTGCTCAAAACTCTTCAAGTATGTTGGCCTCTCTTCAGTAAACGTATTTTGATGACCATATCACATTTTGAGTCTATCACCCTCTGTGTCAAAGCAAGCCCTCGCCAAATTAAATACCGGTAATGCTCATTTAGGCTAGACACACACTGCAACTCATGCCTTTTTCAACAGTTTGAATTGACCTAAAGCACACGTGGCCCTCTACTTAACTTCATAGTGTAGTGTGATTGCGGTCCACTCACCCTGAGAGGTTAATAGTTAAACATATCACAGCAGTCTTGAATCCCACTCGACACTAACTAAAATAACATTGGGCAACATAAAAAGCCAATTTCCTTGAAGCAAGCTGACATTTTACCTGAGAAATTTAGCAGTGTCAAAATATATAATTTTTACAATCAATTTTACATTTATAATTACTTGGGGCCTACCACAGCACAGGGTCACTATTTACAGCTCACCAATACTCTACCTCCAGTGGCCACCAGGTAAATTAAGTTTGAGATTCCGGACCAACAGCTGTGATTTCAAATCCTTGGTAGCAGTCATGGCGCCTCTCGTTTAGTTGGCCATACTCTCTTTGTACACCACTCTGACTAGTGGTACACGTACCACCGTTTGAGAATCACTGGTCTAGACAAAGCTCCCCGGAGAAAATAATTTTTGCTCAATTCTTTGCAGTGAAGGATGTGTGACTCACTGTCTGGACACGTCAGCATGGAACAAAAAATGTCAGAATGATATTAGCTACAGCAACAGCGCAATAAACCATCCATGAAACTATCAAGTTAGGGTCTGGTGCACTGTGAAGTTTGCTGAAAATGAGCTTTACCAATTCTCGGTAGACTTTGGATAGGTCAACACTGATCAAGGCTAAGTTCTCACCACAAGGATGCTGAAGTGGGATGGCAATGGTTGTTGTGACTGCCAGTAAATATTATGAAGTTATTATATTATACCAGCAACACAACCCAGCTTTGAATAGCTTGAAATTGTAATCCACATTTATTTTTATTTTTTTAAAATGTTGCTTTTTGTTTCCTCCCATTCAATCAATTGTAAAAAATTGTTGTCATCAAAATACCATCGACCAATCAACGGTTAGCAGAAGAGTGCATGTTGTGTAAAACTGTCTGGCAGAACGATACTAAATTAAATCCAAATATAAGACTTGTTAGTGACAAGACAAACATGGTACATCTTTTATAGCAGGGGCCCTCAAACTATGGCCCGCGGGCCAGATATGGCCCGCCAGCGTCCAAAATCTGGCCCGCAGGAAGTCCCAAGTAAAAATGTTTTTTTATTATTTATTTATTTATTTATTTTTTACATTTTTTAATCTGTCCTTTCTAGCCCACCCATCAATCCATTTTCTACCACGTGTTACTCCGCTTGCATTTTCCCATCGATAACGTGACGTCATCACGTGCACAATCTTTTAGTCAATTAGTGAGGGAAAAAAATGACAAAATCGTAGGGGAAATGTAAAATAGACTCAGAGTGTAGAGTTTTTAAACCAGTGGACATATGCTTTTTTTTTGTTCAGTGTAAGGAAATTATATATATGTATATATAATGTGTGTGTGTGTGTGTGTGTGTGTGTGTGTGTGTGTGTGTGTGCATGTGTGTGTGCGTGTGTGTGTGTGTGTGTGTGTGTGTGTGTGTGTGTGTGTGTGTGTGTGTGTGTGTGTGTGTGTGTGTGTGTGTGTGTATATATAGCCTGGCCCCTGGCCAAATTTTTTTAACCCAATGCAGCCCCCGGGTCAAAAAGTCCTGGGACCCCTGTTTTATAGACTGCAGGGCAGTGTTAACTCATCCTAATATTTATTTCATATTGCCTTTCACTGTGGTTGTGTTGTCACGGAAATGTGTTCATTGTACTTTGCTGTGGCCTTCACAGTCTCATCTGGTGCAGGACAAAGAGTGTTCATTCATGGTCATTCATGTGATGAAGTCTTAAATTCCGGTTCCTCCGACAAAAAAGCAGACAGATTTAAAACCAGAACCTTCTTGCTGTATCATGCATAACTCGAAAAAATAGCAAAAAAAACAGATGTGCCTATTCACGTTAAAGTGTGCCAAGCTGGTAAAAAAAAAACACCCTCTGATGGAAGGACTTAGATTTTGTGGTGAAGCTGGAAAAGAGGAGGTTGCTGCAAAAACAGTTTAGACGGATCACTGTCCTTAAAAGTCCTTTGATGCAAAATGTACTTTTTAATGATATTTTAATAGTAACATGTGTCCCTGCAGCATGCTTTATGGCCTCCACACATGAGAAAAATCATCAAATCAAATCATCATCTCCCTTACTCGTTAGGTCCACCTTTAAAGGGGAAGTTTTTCCTGTTTTCTGACTTCTAAATGTTACAATGTTTGATACTCATGTTAAACAATGCCATAGCGTCAAATCATGAGGTCCATGTGTTAGGGCGTCAACTTGCTCATCATTTTGGATGCCACTAAATGCTGTGTCTTGCAGTCTTGTTTTAACATGTGGGGCATTGTGACATCACAGATTGACTGACGTCCTTATATGGGTATTTTAGTACATGTTGCAGAGTCAAGATTGCTGCCTGGAAGGAACTTCCTCGTTAAAATGCCCTCCCGCCTGCTCTGATGTCTATCTGTAAATCAAATAATTTGTGTTTATTTTTTAAATTTGTACACGCCATTTTACATGGGACTTTCCGCAGAGAAATTGGATTAGCCACTAGACTCCGACATAAAAGACGGCGCCATTACAATTTGGTTTGAGGAAACAATAAAGAAAGTAGGATAAAGTATTATTTTTATTTTAATCGTGGCACGCACACAATAACGCGGTGATAATAAATGCCGGCAAATGCACTTTTTTTTTATTCGGCATCGTGCTCGGTCGGTGCAAGGTGTACTAATGACCAGTGAATCTGTAAATTGTTTATGAAGTCCATTTAGGACCATGTCTTGAAAAAAGAAAATAACAGCGATGTTCGTCTTCATGATATATTTTTAACAGTGTACATTTTCACAAGATACATTCGGAAATGAGATTGAGATGGTCAGGGTGGGGTGGGAGGGTTTTGTTTGAAATCTAAACCAAACTCCCATGCACAAACCGTTTGCAGACTTTTGCAGAAAGCGAGTATTAAATATGGCGGTGGTGCAAAATTTACATCAAAGAACATCTAATACATTTAATCTAGACCACTAGTTCTCAAGCTTTTTTTTTTTTTTTTTTTTACCAAGTACCCCCTCAGCAAACACTTGGCTCTCCTAGTACCACCATAAAGACCAACATTAAAATACAGTAGCATAGTAGGCCTAATTATTCATTAAAAAAGGCAGCAGTTTAATCCAACAAGTACATTTAATATTGTTGGCCATTGTAACATTACACAGTATGAACAGTAACACTGTGTTTGCATATTTAATTAGGTGATTTTTTTGGTGCACCGCTAGAAGGCGCACACATACCACAGTTTGAGAATCGCTGATTTCGACCACAAATGTAGATTGGAATCATCATAGGTCATCTTTAAGTGGCACTCAAACGCTTGGTCTGTAAGTTTTGGCTATCCTTGGTTTTACCGGCTCTTAGCCATCTCCTGCTTGATGAGCCGACTATTCTACCTGTATTAAAAAAAAAAAAAAAAAAACAACTAAGCTTTAATACATACAGTATCTAAAATAAAGCCTGGAGACCTACCCCCAATTCCGTACCTGGTTTTACAGTTCTGGGGCGGAGCCACCCACACACACCTGCAGCCAATTTGCTACTGGCCTACTTGAGTCTCCCTGCCAGTCATCTCAGTGCCAGTTGGTTGTAGATATTTCACTCACTTTCAAGAACTTCTTCCACTCGTGAGGTGGTTTCCTGTGAAAGTCATTTTCTTTTGTGGCTCTCCTCACACTTACCTTTCCAGTGGTGTTGTCCTGGTAGAGTTGCTATTTTTTCCCCACTCCTTCTGAGTGCATCTTTTGTTCTCTCTTTTTTTTGAGTGCACTTTTCGTTAGTGATGGTCAGATGAAGCCTCATGAGGCATTGAACCACTTGAGCCCATTGGTTGGAGAATTTCTCCAGGCTTCAATGCATGCTTCGGCACAAGACACCACCTGCTGGTCAAATGTATATTTACAAAAAGCTGTATTTCAACAACAGAATTTGTGAAGCACTGAGATGTTGCGTCTGTCCTAGCTCTTGGAAATGACAGTGACTAACAATACATTTTTGACCGTTTTACTAGTTAAAATAATATAAGTATAATAACATGTTTTATATGTATTGTGTGTTTGTATTTTGCCAACATTGTAGAATCATATTATAGGGCAGGTTGTATAATGTTTTTCTGTCACCTTGAGCTAATGGCATAAAGAGTAAGATGACAATATAATGTCACTTGGACAGTGATGAACAGAACCGGGGAGATTCATTTCATTTTAATTTTTTGTTTTAGGTGATTTTTTTTTTTCTTAACAAAACCGATCCATCATGCAGCAATTGAATTGGCTGGTTGAAAAAGATTGAATACAGAATGCGTCACTTTATTAAACGTACTGTTTACAGTGATAAAAACTTTCAAGAACCGACGTTGCCGAGTATCGAACCCACGTCATGTGGCGTAAAATTCAAGTGCGCGAACCATAAATAACAAAGCGGTAGCCGGCTTGGAATAAGTTTGCCGTAATTTTTTGATTCTATTGGCATTTTAAAAAATTATTCAGATTCAGAACTCTGCATAATCTCTCAAAGCTTCCATTTTTAATGGAGCTTGGGTGGTTTATGAATTGTCGAATCTCCCGGCAACATCTAAACCGCGCCCCAAAGCGGTCACATGGTAACACCTGGCAGCGAGCCTTCACACGTCAACAGTTCAGGCTCCTCGCCTCCATGAAGCAAGCCTCGAAACCCCCCCTCCATTACTCGACACACGCTTCGAAGCCTCGGCACATTTTGTCCCATCACTACTTTTTGTTATTCAACATTGTCAATTTTGCTGGCCTGTTAAAATGTGACGGTTGATCAGCATAATTGTGCTTGGAGGATTGATCACGGACTGATTAGTTTGTTCGCCAATCAAACCTGGCATCTGAATCGTTCCATGATGTGCTACTGCTGTAGATCTTGGGTTTGTAATGTGATATATGGATTGGATAATGTACGGGACAGCAGGCAACTTCAGTTCCAGAAACTCCCAGATGAGCAGCAAAATGATGGGATGTGTTCAGGTGAAGGAGCTGGAACTCGAGCTGGAGTCGGAGCAGAAGCGACACGCTGAGACCGTGAAAACGCTGAGGAAGAACGAGCGGCGCCTCAAGGAGCTTTTATTCCAGTCTGAGGAGGACCAGAAAAACCAGCAGAGAATGCAGGAGCTGGTTGAGAGGCTGCAGAACAAGATGAAGGCCTACAAGAGACAAGTGGAGGATGCTGTAAGTGTCCTCTTCTTCTACTACTCTTCTTTGTTCTACTCAGTATCAGTACACCATGTTATGTCTTTGTTCCACGTGACTCATGCAGGAGGAGCAAGCGAACATGAACTTGGCCAAGTACAGGAAGACGGTCCACGAGTTGGATGACGCCGAAGAGAGAGCAGACATTGCTGAGTCAGCACTCACAAAGATAAGGACCAAGAACAGAGGAAGCTTCAGCAAAGGATATTCCTCCGTAAGTATTAAATAACGCCTTATTTTGTTCTGCACTCCATCACATGTGGAGCATGACTTCTTCTCGTGGCATTCTGTGATGTTTGTGGTTTAGAGCAGTGGTCCCCAGCCTTTTTGTAACTGCGGACCGGTCAACGCTTGAAAATATGTCCCACGGGGGGAGGGGGATGGTTTGTTTTTTTTCGGGGGTTTTTTGTCATAAAAAAATACAATCATGTGTGCTTACGGACTGTATCCCAGCAGACTGTATTGTTCACCTATCACTCGCTCTAAACAGTCCTGTTCAGAGCAGCCGGTCTATGAGGGATCTATTCTGCCTGACTCAAATGAGCCACTGCTTACCCCCAATGGCAGGGATATTCATTTCTGGAAAGCTAAGGACCGGGGGCCAAACTTCTCCCTCTACTGGTATTCTTATTTTGTACATCCCGGAGAACCAGTGTCCTCTACAGTAGACATTTGATTGTCTGTCCTTGTTGGCCCTACATTGAGTTTGAGTTTGAGTTTGAGTTTATTTCGAACATGCAAGCATACAACATGATACATCACAGTTTCCAGTTTCTCTTTTCAACATGTTCGAAAAGGAGTAGGAAGAAGCAGAGCTTATTTAATCCTACCCCTTTTCTTTTACATAACAGTTGCTAAACTTTTTTGTTCACTTCCTGTTCTCAATTTATTCACAATGTACTCCATAAGTAATCACAATAAAAATAAATAGATAAATAATAGTTGGTGAAGTAAGTTACATTTCATATGATGAGATAAGTAAGATTATTTTGAGAGTGAAAGAATGGATGAATTAAATAAATTCAGAATGTTTATCATGGTTCTTCTTCTTTGTACTTTGTAAACACTAAGTTTGAAGAGTTTCTTGAAGTGGATCATATTAGTACATTGTTTGATTGCTTTGCTTAATCCATTCCATAATTTAATTCCACATACTGATATACTGAAGGTCTTAAGTGTTGTACGTGCGTACAAATGTTTTAAATTACATTTTTCTCTAAGATTATATGTCTCCTCTTTTTTTGAGAAGAATTGTTGTATATTCTTGGGTAGCAGGTTATAGTTTGCTTTGTGCATAATTTTAGCTGTTTGCAAATTCACTATGTCGTGGAATTTCCGTATCTTTGATTCAATAAATAAAGGATTTGTATGTTCTCTATATCCAACATTATGTATTATTCTAACTGATCTTTTTTGTAACACCGTTACTGAATGAAGTGTACTTTTGTAGTTATTTCCCCATATTTCTACACAGTAACTCAGATATGGTAACACTAGTGAGCAGTAGAGAATATGAAGTGATTTTTTGTCTAGAACATGTTTTGCTTTATTCATTATTGACGTGTTTCTTGCTACTTTATGTTGTATATTTTTTACGTGAGATTTCCAGTTCAATTTATCATCAATCATTATACCTAGAAATTTAGTTTCATTTACTCTTTCAATTTCTTTTCCGTCTATTTGTATTTGTGTTTGACTTTCTCTTCTACTGTTACCAAATAGCATTATTTTAGTTTTACTGAGATTCAACGATAGTCTGTTTATGTCAAACCATCTTTTTAGTTTGTTAATTTCTTCTGTTATTATTTGTATTGACTCCTGTGTGTTCTCTCCTGAACAAAACGCTGTTGTATCATCCGCAAATAATACTAACTTTAAATCTTTTGTAACTTTACAAATGTCATTTATATAGAGAATGAATAATTTAGGTCCTAGTATTGATCCCTGAGGTACTCCATAGGATATATTTAGCGTTGTAGACGTGTGTTCGCCTAGCTTCACGTATTGTTTCCTGTTCGTTAGATAACTTCTTATCCAGTTTAAGACTAACCCTCTGATGCCATATCGTTCTAGTTTTTTGATTAAAATATTGTGATTAATTGTGTCAAACGCTTTAGTTAGATCCATAAAAACTGCTGCTGCACATTTTTTACTATCTATTGCATTGGTAATTTCTTCTGTAATTTCAATTAAAGCCATTGAAGTTGAAACATTAGCTCTGTATCCATATTGGTTCTCTTCGAGTATTCTATTTTTATTTATGAAACTCTCTAATCTGTTATTGAACAGTTTTTCAATGATTTTAGAAAATTGTGGAAGTAAAGAAACAGGTCTATAATTTGTAAATTGATGTTTGTCTCCAGTCTTATAAATTGGTGCAACTTTAGCTATTTTCATTTTGTTTGGAAAAGTACCTGTTTGAAATGATAGGTTACTAATATACATTAATGGTCCTGAGATCTCTTCTATAACCTTTTTTATCGTTTCCATATCAATTCCGTTACAATCAGTTGAAGTCTTAGATTTACATTTTTTCACAATTGTAACTATTTCCTCCTGTGTCACATTACTGAGGAACATGGAGTTGGGATTTTGCTCTATGGTATCATTATAGTCCTCGATTGAAACTGGGTCTGGAATCCTTTCTTCCAATTTTGGTCCAATATTTACAAAATAATTATTGAAGCTTTCAACTACTTCCTTTATGTTGTCATTTTTTTTTATTTCCGTCTAAGAAGTATTGGGGGTAGTCCCTCTTTGTGCCATTTTTGATAATGCTATTAAGGATGCCCCATGTTGCTCTCATGTTATTTTTGTTCCTATCCAATAATTCACTGTAATATTCTTTTCTACATAATCGTATTATGTCTGTTAACTTGTTTTTATACTTTTTGTACTTAATTTCTGCCTCTGTAGTTTTTTGTGCTATAAATTACCTATATAGTGTATTCTTCTTCTTACAAGCATTTTTTAATCCTTTTGTCATCCATGGTTGATTATTCTTTCTCTGCTTGTTACTGAGTTGTATCCATGGACAATGTTTGTCATAAAGTATTTTGAACTTGTATAAGAAATGTTCATATGCTTCATCAACCTCTTTTTCATTGTACACATTGTCCCAATCTTGCTTTTGTAGCTCAATTTTGAAGGCAGTCATCCTCTTCTCTGTGCATAGTCTTCGAAATGTCCTTTTGTCTTCCATGTTCTTCTTGTAGTTTCCATCATATATTGTAAAAACTGGCAGATGATCACTAACGTCGGTTATAAGTAGACCGCTTGTAGTGTTATTATCAAAATCATTGGTAAAAATATTATCAATAAGCGTGGCACAGTGTGCTGTGATTCTGCTTGGCTTTGTGATTTTAGGATATAGACTGATGCTGTACATTGTATCAATGAAGTCATCAATAGACTTTTGCTTGTTGGGGTTCAATAAGTCAATATTAAAGTCACCACATAAGAACATTATTCTTTGACCATTGTCCATGTAAGTTGCCTTGATCCATTCTTCAAATGTTTCTATACTTGACTTAGGTGATCTATATATACAACTAATGAAAATGTTTTTGCTTTTTTCCTGACACATTTCAATGGTTATACATTCTAAGATATTATCCATAGCAAATGACATGTTTTTTTACCACTTTGTAGTTCAGGTTCTTCATCACGTACACAGCTACTCCTCCATTTTTGTTGGTTCTGTTGATGTAGTTAAGTTCATATCCTTCCAGATCAAAATCTATTCCTTTTTTATCATCAATCCATGTTTCTGTGACAGCAATCACTTTGAAGGGTTCGTTGATGTGTTCCAAAAAGTTCTTAATGTTGTTGTAATTTGCATACAAGCTTCTGCTATTAAAATGAATAATTGACAATTTGTTATCACATTCAATGTTGCTATTATATTGATCATCTGTATAATAAAAACAATTATTACTGATGTGGGAGAAAAAATTTGTATCTGGATCTATATCATTTTCCAAATCCTGGTTTTTGTGATCTTTGTTGCAGACATTTTTTAGTTCCATATTTTCTTGTTCAACAATCTTTGATGTTGTTTCAATAATCTCTATAAGTGTAGGTGGATGCAATCCTGAATGTAGGTCTTCTTGTTTAGTCGTCCCTTGGAACATAGTAGTGTCGATGCTGGGTGTTTGTTTTCTGTCAGAGTCCATTATCATCGTTGTTGTGGAAGCTGTTTCAACTTTAAAAATTGTCCAGGTCCTTGATGTCATGGACAACAATAACTCTTGCTTCTGGACCTCCATTCAGCTTGATGTAGATTTTACAGTTGGCACTCCAAGTTCCCTGGATTTTTCCCTCCTTTCTCAAGTCGCGTGCTTTCTTGGCGATTCCAGCATTACGTTTTGTGAGATGCTCATTCATGTACACATTTGTTCCCTTCAGCTTCTTTCCCTGTCTCAGCAGTGCCATTTTAGATTTTCTGTTTACGAGTTTCACGAGCACGACTGGAGTGGCGTTGTTGTTTCTTCCGTTCAGTGGGATGCATGTTTCGATGGTATTAATGTCAATTTCAATTTCCTTTGATTGCAGAAAGTTGACCACTTGCTGTTCTGATGAGACCATATCCATTTCATCAGGTTCACCTTCATTATTCACAGCTTTCGCATAGGATCTTGGTATAATTCGGTGCCCTGTCACGATGATATCATTCATTCGTTTGTCCTGATCCATTTCATCTATGATATTCCTCAGCATGTTGTTGTCTTCTTGAAGGATCTTCATTTGTTTGCTCATTTCAGTGGCTTCATTATTTCTGGTGTTGTTCTGAAATGCAGATTTTCTATATTTTGCTGCAGACTTTTCACATCTTGTAGGTGTTCTGCTGTTACTTTTCTCAGATATTCTTTCATTTCTTCTTTCATTTCTTTCATTTCTTCTTTCATTTCTTTCATTTCTTCTTTCATTTCTTTCATTTCTTCTTTCATTTCTTTCATTTCTTCTTTCATTTCTTTCATTTCTTCTTTCATTTCGTTAAGTTTTTGTAGTATCGCTTCTTGATTCCCATCATGTCCTGTGTCCAACCTCAAATCTTGTTCCCAGTTGTGTTCTGTATCAGCTGACCCCGAACGTTTCGGGATTTCAATCTTTCCTTTACCTTTTCGCATCGCGGCAGTCGCTGACGTCAGAGCCTCTAACGGCAGTTGCTTCTTTGGCGACTTGCGGCACTTTAACTTGTTTTTTACAACAATTTCGTATCTTGCGCCGTTCAGGGATCAATTTGAGGTGTCAGCCTTTCAACTTATATCACTCTGCGACGTCGGGATCACTTTAAAACAGCTGTAAACTCTCCGTAGCTTTTGTTTGCTAGGCAACCGCTTTGAACTGTGGCAAGGCGCCTTTTGCTTGAGGCTAACGGCTCTTCCACTCGCCTTATTTCAGCGTATCAGTGCCTCTCTACTGTCCAAAATCAGATCGAAGATGCCAGGTGACTCTCCTGTGGCTGTGATCGCGAATCAGTGGTCAAAATCTTCAGATTTAACAAAAAACTCCGGTAGCAGAAGCGGAGCCTTTTTCTTTTGCGTCCTTTCTCATTGACAGGAAGTGACGTTTTTTTGACATTGAGGTGGCGACTTGTCCAGGGTGTACGCAGCCTAAAATGGAACTTTGAGCAACCTAATGACAGACGCTGAACACATGACCACTGGCTGTATCTGACGTAAACAAGCTACAGCAACACCTTAGTTACATAAATCACATTATGAAAGAAAAGGTGTAGCTGCCAAAATAGAGAGGACTTAAAGGGCGCCTTGAGGAACACCTCATTTATGTAAATCAAGAGTTTTATGTTGGCTAGTAAGGTTAAAAGTCAATGCAAGGATCTGCCAATGTGTTGACAGCGGTCCAAGTCCCTCCGTACAACAAGAACACTCTTGTGTTTTTAGTCATTTGCTGCAAAAATGTTTGTCTCCCAAGTTTTAAACTGAATTCCCAGGCTGAATTTGGTACCCGGGCCCCCAGTTGAAAAGCCCTGCTATATAGCATTACAGCTTTGTGCTACCATTGTGACTACCGAACGTACATTCTGAGGAAACACAAGTGTGGAAGACATTACAGCAGAAAAGTATTTGTTTGAAACATACTGTAGTTGTTCTGCCCAAGAGAAGACTTTCAAATAAATGAGAGAATCCTGACTTTAATAGGATGTTATTGAATGACACTCCAGGTAGTTCGCTATTCTGTAGCTTTGCCACAAAGAACCTATCTTTTACAACCAGTCTTATTCCCAGTACAGCCTTATAATGTCCAAGGTTGATAAAGCAGTCAGACCTAAAGTGCTTGGGATATACGATAAATCTTTATCCAATGGAAGCTAGGACATTTCCATCACAAATACATACAGAAAACGGAGAACGGACGCATTTTGGCTTAAAAACTAATGATAAAGGTGAAGTTATAACACTGAAACGCCCTCAGGAAGAGGTGCTTTAAGACATAGCTAGCTAGCTAGCGGCTAACGTCTATCCGCCGTCGGCAGCGTTTTAGCTACTTCTAAATCACTAATCCTGGTCTCCATGGCAACAAATAAAGTACGTTTCTAACAAGTATCATCCCTGCAGGACGAGGAATAGCTAAACATGCTTCACTACACACCGTAGCTCACCGGCATCAAAATTTAAACAAACGCGATACTACTATGATTACGTCAATATTTTTTGGCATCACAACATCTTCTTTCGTTTTTTTAAACTGTATATTATGTTTAAAAACTCAGGAAATATGTCCCTGGACACATGAGGACTTTGAATATGACCAATGTATGATCCTGTAACGACTTGGTATTGGATTAATACCCAAATTTGTGGTATCATCCAAAACTAATGTAAAGTATCCAACAACAGAAGAATAAGTGATTATTACATTTTAACAGAAGTGTAGACAGAACATGTTAAAAGAGAAAGTAAGCAGATATTAACAGTAAATGAACAAGTAGATTAATAATAATTTTCCACCACTTGTCCTTAATAATGTTGACAAAATAATAGAATGATAAATGACACAATATGTTACTGCATACGTCAGCAGACTTGTTTGTTTACTTACTAATAAAAGACAAGTTGTCTTGTATGTTCACTATTTTATTTAAGGACAAACTTGCAATAAGAAACATATGTTTAATGTACCCTAAGATTTTTTGTTAAAATAAAGCCAATAATGCAATTTTTTTGTGATCCCCTTTATTTCGAAAAATACCGAAATAATTTTAGTACCGGTACCAAACTATTGGTATCGTTACAACACTAAAATATATATATATATATATATATATATATATATATATATATATATATATATATATATATATATACACACATATATATATATATATATATACACACATATATATATATACAGTATATACATACACACACACACACACACACACACACACACACACACACACACACACACACACACACACACACACACACACACACACACATGTATATATATATATACACACATATGTGTATATATAATATATATATATATATACACACACATATATGTATTAATATATATATATATACATATATATATATATATATATATATATATATATATATATATATATACACACACACACACATATATGTATGTATATATATATATATAAACATTCTTTACAAAATATGCAATTTTTTTTAAAATTAGCAGTACTTAATCTCATAGTCTTACATAGAATGACCAGCTTCATAAACCCGTTGGAATGTATTTATATTGATCCTTGTTACATATTTGACTATACTTGTGCATTGTACTGTGTATTGTTTTGAAATTATTACTAGCATTATTTCACAGGCATGGTAGTGTACATTTGTGTTTTGTTTTTTAAGGGTTTATAACATGTTTACTCCAACTAATAACTCAACATTTTAAGAAAATGTATTGGATTAAAGATTCCGTTTTTACAAATGAATGTAATATTTGTCGTGCAGGGTTACAGCACACCGTACCCTGGCATGGCGCGGTCACCCAGCTCCGTGGGCTCGGAGGGTCGCGGAGAGAAGATCCTCAACGATGACAATGAGTCGGTTAGCTCCCTCATCCCGACTTATCTCAACTCTCTCAAGAAGCTGATGATTGACTAGATCCAGCCCAGGTTGTCTGACACCATTTACAGCATGAAGTACTCAAACCTATCAAGCATGAAGAGACTTCGAGGGACTGACGTGTTTCTACTTCACATCTTAACAAAATTAGCGCTTTCTTCCAGCCGTAGTGTAAAAAAAAAATCACACTTTTATTAAGACTTTATCTAACACAATTGCTATCACATCTATTGAATGTTTAAACAGACTGAGTGTAGTCAGACCATATTTCTTCAGATAGCAGTCTACACTTTAATTAACTGCAGGATGTGTCGTCCTTTCAATTAGATTAATAAACACCTGGTGCTCTCTAAATGCACCCGGAAAGTATTCACAGGGCTTCACTTTTTCCAATTTTTTTTATGTTACAGCCTTGTTTCAAGATGGCATACATGTATTATTGTCCTCAAAATTCTACACACAATACCCCATAATGACAACGCGACATATTCTTAGTTTTATTTGTAAATTTATGAAAAGTAAAAAACTAAATGTACATAAGTATCCACAGCCTTCGCTCAATACATGTTGATGCACCTTTGGCAGCAATTACAGCCTCAAGTATTTTTGAATACGATGCCATAAGTTTGGCACACCTATCTTTGGGTCATTTGGACCATTCCTCTTTGCAGCACTTCTCAAGCTCCCATCAGGTTGGATGGGAAGCGTCGGTTTTCATCAAGGATGTCTCTGTACATTCCTGCATTCATCTTTCCCTCTATCTTATCTGGTCTCCCAGTTCCTAGTTGCTGAAAACCATCCCCACAGCATAATGCTGCCACCAGCATGCTTCACTGTAGGGATGGTATTGGCCTGCTGATGAGGGGTGCCTAGCTTCCTCCAAACATGACGCCTGGCATTCACGCCAAAGACTTCAATCTTTGTCTCATCAGACCAGAGAGTTTTGTTTCTCCTGGTCTGAGAGTCTTTCAGGTGCATTTTGGCAAACGTTTGACTAAGAAATGGCTTCAGTCTGGCCACTAGACCAAACAGGCCTGATTGGTGGATATCTGCAGATATGGTTGTCCTTCTGGAAGGTTCTCCTCTCTCTACAGAGGGATGCTGTAGCTCTGACAGAGTGACCATCGGGTTCTTGGTCACCTCCCCGACTAGACTAAGATGAGTGCAGCAATGTACAGAGACATCCCGAATGAAAACCAACGCTTCTCATCCAACCTGATGGAGCTTGAGAGGTTCTGCAAAGAGGAATAAGAGAAACTGCCCAAAGATAGGTGTGCCAAGCTTGTGGCATCGTATTCAAAAAGACTTGAGGCTGTAATGTCTGCCAAAGGTGCATCAAAAAAGTATTGAGCAAAGGCTGTGGATACTTATGTACATGTGATTTTTTTATAATACATTTGCAAAATAAAAATCAATTCATATTATCAAAATCGGGCATTGTGTGTAGAATTTTGAGGACAATAATACATGCATGCCATTTTGAAATAGGGCTGTAACATAAGAAAATGTGGAAAAGTGAAGAGCTGTGAATACTTTGCGGCTGCACAGTAAATGACCTCTGACTACTACATGGCGATGAAAGGTGGCACTTCACAACAACTATGAGCTATGTTGTTTATTACTGACATGATTCTACAATCAGTCATTTCAATAGTGTAATAACATGTTACTACTGACTGGGTTGTGTAGCCAAGACCAACATGATCTTATTTTAGTTGGAGGGCTCAAAAACATGCGTAGGCCTACGTGCCCATCTTGGTGCAACGTGATGATTTTGGACTGAAAAGTTATTATTCTGCATGGCCATTTGTTGAAATGTCACATATTTTTTGACTAAATATATTAATACCAGTAGAATTACAATGAGATTCAAACTCCAGCGTTTTTTTGCCCAATGTGAATTTTTGACTGAGAAGAATCTGATTCGAAAGTTTGAACAGTTGCCACCAAGCGTGTTATTTAGGTCAACATATTTTAAACAATGTTTCTGTCTAACTTTTTACACATATTCCTCGTTACTGCCTTTAATTGTACAAAAGGTTGACTAAACCATTTTATTGTTGAACTCGAACATATTTTTTTTTTGGAAATAAAACTTACAGGATTTCTTTTGGCTTTTAATTCCGTTACTGGACTTTACACTTATACAACCCCCCCCCCCCCCCCCCCCCCAAAAAAAAATTAAAAACACATTTCTAAGCCTCTCTCTTTTCACAAAGTACAAACCCCGTTTCCATATGAGTTGGGAAATTGTGTTAGATGTAAATATAAACGGAATACAATGATTTGCAAATCATTTTCAACCCATATTCAGTTGAATATGCTACAAAGACAACATATTTGATGTTCAAACTGATAAACATTTTTTTTTTGCAAATAATCATTAACTTTAGAATTTGATGCCAGCAACACGTGACAAAGAAGTTGGGAAAGGTGGCAATAAATACTGATAACGTTGAGGAATGCTCATCAAACACTTATTTGGAACATCCCACAGGTGTGCAGGCTAATTGGGAACAGGTGGGTGCCATGATTGGGTTTAAAAACAGCTTCCCAAAAAATGCTCAGTCTTTCACAAGAAAGAATGGGGGGAGGTACACCCCTTTGTCCACAACTGCGTGAGCAAATAGTCAAACAGTTTAAGAACAACGTTTCTCAAAGTGCAATTGCAAGAAATTTAGGGATTTCAACATCTACGGTCCGTAATATCATCAAAAGGTTCAGAGAATCTGGAGAAATCACTCCACGTAAGCGGCATGGCCGGAAACCAACATTGAATGACCGTGATCTTCGATCCCTCAGACGGCACTGTATCAAAAACCAACATCAATCTCTAAAGGATATCACCACATGGGCTCAGGAACACTTCAGAAAACCACTGTCACTAAATACAGTTCGTCGCTACATCTGTAAGTGCAAGTTAAAGCTCTACTATGCAAAGCGAAAGCCATTTTTTAACAACACCCAGAAACGCCGTCGGCTTCTCTGGGCCCGAGATCATCTAAGATGGACTGATGCAAAGTGGAAAAGTCTTCTGTGGTCTGACGAGTCCACATTTCAAATTGTTTTTCGAAAAATTCGACATCGTGTCATTCGGACCAAAGGGGAAGCGAACCATCCAGACTGTTATCAACGCAAAGTTGAAAAGCCAGCATCTGTGATGGTATGGGGGTGTATTAGTGCCCAAGGCATGAGTAACTTACACATCTGTGATGGCACCATTAATGCTGAAAGGTACATACAGGTTTTGGAACAACATATGCTGCCATCTAAGCGCCGTCTTTTTCATGGACGCCCCTGCTTATTTCAGCAAGACAATGCCAAGCCACATTCAGCACGTGTTACAACAGCGTGGCTTCGTAAAAAAAGAGTGCGGGTACTTTCCTGGCCCACCTGCAGTCCAGACCTGTCTCCCATCCAAAATGTGTGGCGCATTATGAAGCGTAAAATACGACAGCGGAGACCCCGGACTGTTGGAACGACTGAAGCTCTACATAAAACAAGAAAGGGAAAGAATTCCACTTTCAAAGCTTCAACGATTAGTTTCCTCAGTTCCCAATCGTTTATTGAGTGTTGTTAAAAGAAAAGGTGATGTAACACAGTGGTGAACATGCCCTTTCCCATCTACTTTGGCATGTGTTGCAGCCATGAAATTCTAAGTTAATTATTATTTGCAAAAAAAATAATAAAGTTTATGAGTTTGCACATCAAATATGTTGTCTTTGTAGTGCATTCAATTGAATATGGGTTGAAAATGATTTGCAAATCATTGTATTCCGTTTACATTTACATCTAACACAATTTCCCAACTCATATGGAAACGGGGTTTGTAGAAAGGGGGGTCCAAAGTGCAGCCCAAGTGCAAGTTGCAGCCCGCAGTTGTTTTTTTTTGGCTTGCGGCACATTTTGGGAATAAAACAAAACAATTTAAAAAAAAGACTGAAAAAAAGACTGAATTTAAAGAGGAAAAAGCTGAAATGTTGGAACACTTTATTGTTGTATGACATAACATTAATGAAGTATAATATTGATATGAAAAAACACAGAGCTTTCTCTTTAAATATATGTAGAACTTTCTTTTTAGCCTTTTTACAAAATTCAATTCGTATTGCAATGCAGTCTGCTGAAAATTATGGAAAGCGCCACTCTACATAGCCACTGACGCTTTGGTCGAAGTTGGAATTGCCACAAAACACATTTTTGGATATTCAACATTCCACAGCCATCTGACGGATAAAGTGGATAGTGCAACCCCCCAATTCGTCATGTTTCATGTGTCAGGTAAACTGTGACAAATGGGGCCATGTACAGTAAATCCCCTTCTTACTGTAAGTGCACTACTTGGACACGTCCAGCAGGGTGCTGTTGACTCAGTCCCAACTATTAAGCGGTTTAAAAACATTGGAGGCTGAGATATTGATACACCAAAGTACAGTAGACCACTATGCCTCTGATCAGTAAGACAGAGGCATTTAAAAAGGAGTCAATAACATTCACATCCCATTAACCACTAATCTGACATTTTACTGAATACAAAAAAAAAAAGTAAAGACTTAAAAAAAAAATTTTTTTGTAGGTTCTGTCTTTAATTTCACATCGCCTTAACATTGCATATCAAACTTGCATAATTAACCCCTGAAAACACTTCCAGTATATTTGTTCAAGAACTGCAACAACAAATGAACTATTGAAGGTGTTCCCTTACACTTGTTTGCGTAACGTTTTATTGCACTATATTGACACTTGGCTAATCAAACAAAGTCATTCCCCCAAACATATATTAATCTGCTCATTAAACAGCGCACATTTACAGACCTGGCTACATACCTTGCAATACATTGATTTCTTTGTTTTAAAGTACAAATTGAACACATAACATTCAGTAGGTTTTGGAATGATTTTTTTGTTGGTGTGTGATGAAGACACACATGACCACAACTTAACCATTGCACTTTTCACTTACTTTATATATTTGTTTTTTTATACCAACTAGAATTAACACTTTTCTGGACTGCCTTTGTACTTAATACCTTTTTCACCTAACTCTGAGATAACGTCTTATCCAGAGGCCCTTAAGACAATTTCATATTTTCTACAAACCCTGTTTCCATATGAGTTGGGAAATTGTGTTAGATGTAAATATAAACGGAATACAATGATTTGCAAATCATTTTCAACCCATATTCAGTTGAATATGCTACAAAGACAACATATTTGATGTTCAAACTGATAAACTTTTTTTTTTGTTGCAAATAATCATTAACTTTAGAATTTGATGCCAGCAACACGTGACAAAAAAGTTGGGAAATGTGGTAATAAATACTGATAAAGTTGAGGAATGCTCATCAAACACTTATTTGGAACATCCCACAGGTGAACAGGCAAATTGGGAACAGGTGGGTGCCATGATTGGGTATAAAAGTAGATTCCATGAAATGCTCAGTCATTCACAAACAAGGATGGGGCGAGGGTCACCACTTTGTCAACAAATGCGTGAGCAAATTGTTGAACAGTTTAAGAAAAACCTTTCTCAACCAGCTATTGCAAGGAATTTAGGGATTTCACCATCTACGGTCCGTAATATCATCAAAGGGTTCAGAGAATCTGGAGAAATCACTGCACGTAAGCAGCTAAGCCCGTGACCTTCGATCCCTCAGGCTGTACTGCATCAACAAGCAACATCAGTGTGTAAAGGATATCACCACATGGGCTCAGGAACACTTCAGAAACCCACTGTCAGTAACTACAGTTGGTCGCTACATCTGTAAGTGCAAGTTAAAACTCTCCTATGCAAGGCGAAAACCGTTTATCAACAACACCCAGAAACGCTGTCGGCTTCGCTGGGCCCGAGCTCATCTAAGATGGACTGATACAAAGTGGAAAAGTGTTCTGTGGTCTGACGAGTCCACATTTCAAATTGTTTTTGGAAACTGTGGACGTCGTGTCCTCCGGACCAAAGAGGAAAAGAACCATCCTGATTGTTATAGGCGCAAAGTTGAAAAGCCAGCATCTGTGATGGTATGGGGGTGTATTAGTGCCCAAGACATGGGTAACTTACACATCTGTGAAGGCGCCATTAATGCTGAAAGGTACATACAGGTTTTAGAGCAACATATGTTGCCATCCAAGCAACGTTACCATGGACGCCCCTGCTTATTTCAGCAAGACAATGCCAAGCCACGTGTTACATCAACGTGGCTTCATAGTAAAAGAGTGCGTGTACTAGACTGGCCTGCCTGTAGTCCAGACCTGTCTCCCATTGAAATTGTGTGGCGCATTATGAAGCCTAAAATACCACATTGGAGACCCCGGACTGTTGAACAACTTAAGCTGTACATCAAGCAAGAATGGGAAAGAATTCCACCTGAGAAGCTTAAAAAATGTGTCTCCTCAGTTCCCAAACATTTACTGAGTGTTGTTAAAAGGAAAGGCCATGTAACACAGTGGTGAACATGCCCTTTCCCAACTTCTTTGTCACGTGTTGCTGGCATCAAATTGTAAAGTTAATGATTATTTGCAAAAAAAAAAAAGTTTATCAGTTTGAACATCAAATATGTTGTCTTTGTAGCATATTCAACTGAATATGAGTAGAAAATGATTTCCAAATCATTGTATTCCGTTTATATTTACATCTAACACAATTTCCCAACTCATACGGAAACGGGGTTTGTATATCAAGTTATTGTTTACTCACTAAAATGGAAATCAAGTAGAAATACTAGTTTACATTTTTTTGTGTTTTATTAAAGAAATGCAATTATGTCTGGAATCGGGTGAAAAAAAATAAGAATGAAAAGGCACCGTTTGCTTGTTTATAAGTTAGTTTTTAGGCATCACTGTATATTATGTCTCGTAATGGTCTTTGTGATAGTGGCGATAAAGTCTTTTATAAAAATAAATCACGCTCATAGGACAAAACTTCATTTAAAGAGTTGTGTAGTTAATTGCTGCAGCCATCATTACCGCATGTGTACCTGTAATAAATGTGGAATAAGAGTTACACAGTTATGCAATACTTTTAGGTAATAATGTACTTTGCTTAGCAGCATTTGTTCAAATGTTTTGCGTCTGAAATCAGAATTTCCACACAGCGCAGAAGCACAACAAACAGCAGATTTACGCAGCTCGACATATACACAAATGTCCTTTTGTCTATTTAGTTGGTTCTCGTGTAAATCTCAGCCCAGAAGTGACATCATCATCCTCAGCAGGTTCTCACTCGGAGGTGAAAGATCACCTTTTTGTTGCAGGAGTCATTAAGTGGATGATGGCTGCTGTAGTGACGCAACATGCAGATCCACGTCCAGGAAGACATGTTGTCTTCAAGTCAGTGTGCAAGATAAGAAGGCCTGTCCTCTCCACAGTAGTTTAGATCTCAATGTCCACAGGCCGGACGTCTCCCGTCTTGTTCTCCTGCACCCACACCGCTCTGTCTTTGGTCGGGTCCACGCATTGCAGCAGCTGGTCCACCGGCTCCATCGTCTGGACATGGACAGATGCAACAGTCCGTTATTTAATTCATTGACTTCCTGTACTGCTTGTTCTCATGGGGCCATTTTTATTCCTTCATCTCTCACGCTCTTAAATGAACACCAACGCTAAATATTGATTGTCCTAATTCTGGGTGGGTTTATAGAAGGTCAAGTTGGTTGTCAGGTGATTTGTTTTTAATGATAATGCTCTTTTACCTTCAGGGGGAGCCTGAATAGGTCAAAGTTCACGCATAACAAGGTTACAATTTGCAACAAACAACATATGAGTCATATCTAGGGATGGGTACTTTTCACATTCCAACTGATACCACACCAGTTATTGGTTCCTAGCAATCGACACCAGCACCAATTTTCAGTGTTAATAAATGTTAATTGTTGAATAATGAAATCTATTTTTTTATGTAACTTTAATTAGCCGATTATGATTACTGTGCTGTCCAGTTGTTATATATTGTGTTTTCTTATTACATTTCTGAGTCTCATTTGCAAGTATTATAATAGCACACCTTGTGTGCAGTTGCAATTCCGAGACATTAGATGGCAGTACTGTATAGACTTCAGACCATCTCCGAAATCAGGGGTCCCCAACCTTTTAGTCTCAGGGGCCGCATTGGGTTAAAAAAATTTGGCCGGGGGCCGGGCTCTGTGTGTGTGTGTGTGTGTGTGTGTGTGTGTGTGTGTGTGTGTGTGTGTGTGTGTGTGTGTGTGTGTGTGTGTGTGTGTCCTGAGCATGACGTTAAAGTGCATCCGGCAGTGGAGGCTCCTCTTTGGGGTCTTAGGGCACTAGGAGGTTAACCCCTTTACTACTGTTACCCATACTTGCCAACCTTGAGACCTCCAATATCGGGAAGTGGGGGGTAGGGGGTGGGGGGGTGGGTGGTTGGGGGCGTGGTTATTTACAGGTAGAATTCACCAACTCGAGTATGTCATATATATATATATATATATATATATATATATATATATATATATATATATATATATATATATATATATATATATATATATATATATATATGTATACATATATATATATATATATATATATATATATATATGTATGAAATACTTGACTTTCAGTGAATTCTAGCTATATATATATATATATATATATATATATATATATATATATATATATATATATATATATATATATATATATATATATATATATATATATATATACTGTGGGGCAAAAAAGTATTTAGTCAGCCACCCATTGACAATCAATGGGTGGCTGACTAAATACTTTTTTGCCCCACTGTATATATATATATATATATATATATATATATATATATATATATATATATATATATATATATATATATATATATATATATATATATATATATATATATATATATTTATTTTATTTACATAGAAAAAATAAAAAATACTTGAATTTCAGTGTTCCGGTGGCTATCCATTAGATGGCAGTATTGTCCTGTTTAACTTCTCTGTTCATGATGAGTATATCATTTCGGCCACCGTGTTCAATAGAGAAGTCTGTTCTACAAAATTTACAGGCAACATACACCTTCCCCTTCGAACTGTCTTGGATGAACTGAAATTCTTGTTTCCATTCGTTTTGGAACTTGCAAGCGTATTTCTTCATCTTGCTCGTCGACGGCGTCGCCATGTCTGTAATTTCCTCGTTCTTCTGCTTCGTCTCCTTGTTGTGTGCGCAGTTGTGCACTCTACTCTCTAAAAGCCCTAGATGTTATGACGTCATTGGGCAGGCAAGCTGTTTATATTGTGGGAAAGCGGACGTGAGAACAGGCTGTCCCCACTCAGTTTCAGGTCCGCATTGAGCTGGAGGGGACGTGGCCTCCAGCTCCGGCTGAATACCGGGAGTTTGTCGGGAGAAAATCTCTGCCGGGAGGTTGTCGGGAGAGGCGCTGAATACCGGGATTCTCCCGCTAAAAACGGGAGGGTTGGCAAGTATGCTGTTACCCCAGGTGGCCCTTGGCAAAGACCTAGTACCTGACTGCCCCCTAGCCAGGGATACGGTGAAGACTTCACCGGCGGAGCAGGCGGAAGACGGCAGATTTAAGATGCTACCACAACGGTTGCGATGGCGGAAGAAGGCTGCAGCAGAAAAGGGTCCCCAGTTGTCTTGGACTCCATGCCACTGGACCCTGACTCGATTCTTGACTGTCTGTGCACCAGTCTCCCCACGTTAAACAAAGTCCCGCACAGGCATCCTCCATAAATGGATACACCCCTACCAGGAGGATCGTCATACTCATTCGGGTGACCGCCGATGATGATGGTATATATATATATATATATATATATATATATATATATATATATATATATATATATATATATATATATATATATATATATATATATATATAATCATATTGTCTACAATGCATTTTCCCATCGATAACATGACATCATTGCGCTCGGACTTAATATATATTTTCGAGCGCAATGAAAATGCATTTTTAGACAATATGATTTGCCTGAGCGGCCAAGAGACACCGAGCATAACACGCGGTAGAAAATGGATTAGAAAAGGACAGATTTTAAAAAATAATAATAGAAAAAATAAATAAATATATATATATATTTTTTTTTTTCAATTGGGACTTCCTGCTGTACATAGTTTGGGGACCCCTGTCTTAAATGATTGGTCAGAAGCCCCTCACGTGACTTCAGAACGGTTGGACACCAGTTTGGAGCCGCGGCACAGCACTTCCACATTAGACATTTCTTTTAATTGAAGAATTTTTTGCCGTGTAAACATGCCCTGTTGTGCGGCACGGGGAAGCTCCACTCGCCAAAAAATGCAGGGAGCATTTGCATCAAAGAAAATGAGGGAAAGTAAAGGTTGGCCGGCAAAGCTAGAGTGCCAATGAATGACAACAGTGTGTTGTGCGAGGGTCACATGGGAAATGTTGTATATCTCACTCAGTAACAGTCAATTAATACACTTTGCCTGACAAAAACTTTGCGTCAGCATTGCAGCTTTTCTGTACGAGTCACCAACAATTCAAACTAAACTAATAAATATTGCAGTAAAAAGCACCAAAAACTTATAAATAATATTTTAAAAAAGCAAAGCACATGCATATATAACGCAGTGATGACAAACAATACATTGGAGGCAGACATTACAGTTGATATACTTCACACAAAAGTCATCACGTCTCCGTAGTTGTTGGTCCAAAGCTAATGAGGATTTTGGCAAAATGAGGGTAACACGTTTATTTTTGGTCGTTCAGTATTTTCTGACGTACATTTCGCCAGCGAGAGTGTGCTAGAAGCCTGCCGCTCACTAAACACCGCATGAATAAAGCGGGGGAAGGCATCACATACAGCAGCAAAATTATCCTAAAATTATACTTTGGGGAAATAAAAGCATGTTTTATTGCAAGTTTATGAGCTGGAGTATATTTAGAACTACATTTAGACGTATTATTTTGGTTTATTTCGTCAGGGAACCACGTCAGAACGACTCAATTGCATGCGTCCGGGCGCAGCCACACATGTCTTTGGTAGCAAACATGGCGCCTCTCGTTTAGTTGTCCATTCTCTCTCTGTACACGACTCGGGACTACGGTGTGTTGCCACACTAGGAAGTAGTCTTTGCCATGAAGTGACTGTGCTAGTCTAGTCTTATGTTGATCCCTAAAAAGTGTTAATACTGTAAGTACACCAGCTGTTTGATTGTAACGTGCATAGTTGTAGTTTTCATGACAAAATTTGGAGGTGTTGAAATCGCCATGTAAAATCGCTAATGGTAATCAGTAGCATGTCTGTGGCAAAGCCAATGTAAATTTGCATCTAGCGAGTGTATTTTGGAAAAGTGGACTTGTTTTTACGTTTGAGCGTTTTATATCAGGCATGCTTACTTTGTTGGCATGCAAAAAATGTGCTGCTTAAGTGATTGTTTTTTTCCCAACATCGTACACACTTCCTCATTGTGCACTAATTATCAGTTTCCATGTTGTGGATGAAAGGACAACATTACCCTCTCATAATAGCCTCTCTGAAGTACTGTGGAATAATTAAAGAATTCAATGATGTAAACAAGATACTATCTTGAATGTACTTACACTTTGATTGAACATGTCTGTCTCATGTCGTAAAGTGGTGTACTGACACAGGTGCTGCCGGATCATCTCCACCCGCTCCACCTCCAGTCGCTCTAACTCCTGCAGAAGACAGAATGGTCATGCTAAGCTCGTCTTTATCGGCCCATTTTTATTTGGGGTCAACAACGTGTGTATTGTTTTTTCCACAGTGGTTCTATACCAGCTCATCTAGTTATAGTACTGTATGGTACAGTACACAATCTGCTTGCAAAAAGTTGTGTTTAAGGGATTTTTTTTTACTTGTGCCTTATCATACATTACTTATGTTCCATTGCATGATATAAACAGCAGTAGATCAAAAGAAACACCTTTCTAGCAAACACTACCAAGACATGTAGTAACTCACCAGACTAGTGGTAACCATTTCCTCAAACCATTTGGACTGGGACTGGTTGTACAGGTCCACACAGCGCATGAGCTCATCTCCTGTTTGAACGACACAATGCAAATGGGTTAAAAAACAATAAAACAAAATACGGCGTGTCTTTGTAAATGCTAACTTTGAATGTTACAGTATTATCCACTGTAAACATTCTAATGTACTGGACATTCTCCATTAAAATGTGGTAATGCAATGCATGTCCACTAGATGGGAGTAAAATACAAATGTTGCAACTGCAGACAGTCCCTCCATAAGTTTTCCACATCACACAATTGACACTGATATATATATATTACCACACTGATATATCCCCACCATAACAGCCTGAACACAGTAGATGCCGCGCTTAAGATACCTTGAAACTCTTGTCTGCCTACATTACTACAATATCTGTAGTGGATTTTGCTGTTCAGCTGCTTACAGAAAGTACAAAGAAAATATGGATAGACTGAACATCCAAAGGTTTAGAGACGGTCATATTAGGTCCATCCATCCATCCATTTTCTACCGCTTGTCCCTTTTGGGGTAGCGGGGGGTGATGGAGCCCATCTCAGCTGCATTCGGGTGGAAGGCGGGGTAAACCCTGGACAAGTCGCCACCTAATCGCAGAGTCATATTAGGTTCACCTGTAAAACGTCATTGTGCATTTTAGCTTCATCCTGAAATGTCGCTCAAAAGCGAAATATAAGCGCCGATACAAGCAGTCCTGCAGTGCGTTTACGTGTGCAGAGCTGGACAGCCAGTTAACATCTAAAAGTCCTCCAATAAGCACACAAGGTTGGTCTGTTCTATTTTATAGAAGTTATTTACAAAAGGTAAACATGGTAGGCGGCTACTAAGAGCTAGCAGCTACACAATTAAGCACAGAATAGCACACAAGCGACACATTTGTAATCTTTAAATTAGCAACATTGCAGTTAGAGTGTCCGCCCTGAGATCGGTAGGTTGTGAGTTCAAACCCCGGCCGAGTCATACCAAAGACTATAAAAATGGGACCCATTACCTCCCTGCTTGGCACTCAGCATCAAGGGTTGGAATTGACTTGACTTGACTTTATTTATTCATGCTTGCAGTGGAGCCAGAGCCCCACTGAAAAAACAGCTGAACTTTACAATGAATATCAAACAAACAAAGATAAAAAAAATGAAAAGAACAGACAGTATTTTATATTAAAAACATTAAAAAAATAAACATTTTCAGGGCAACAGCAGCATGGAAATTGGGGGTTAAATCACCAACAATGATTCCCGGGCACGGCCACCGCTGCTGCTCACTGCTCCCCTCACCTCCCAGGGGGTGAACAAGGGGATGGGTCAAATGCAGAGGACAAATTTCACCACACCTAGTGTGTGTGTGACTATCATTGGTACTTTAACTTTAAAACATAATTTGTCAATGTAAACACATATCATATTGTTATAGTTGCATATTAATTACAGATGTAAATTATCCAAGGCAGAAGCGTATTACAAAAGTATCCAGTAACAAATGTGTCCGCATCATTCAACTTACTGCGTCATGATCTTAACTTAGGGCCCTATTCTCCCATGTTTTAGGTGAAAAAAGGTAAGCAACTGCGCGGATTCTGCCGGAGCGGCATTCTTCCCCTTGACTTAAGTCGCTCACTGTGCGCCTTCATCCAAGATGCGCACTTTGGGTGGAGAAACCCTTACATGTGGGCGTTCCCTGTCAAATCTGGCCTTCCGCGTAATCGCTCATTGACTTAAATAATGTTCTTACGCACTTCTTAGGCTGGAATACTCTCAGGCCAGCAGGCAAAAAATGTGAAACAGTGTATTGCACTTGCAGATTGAATGAAGTGTACATCACACGTAATAACATGATACAAAAAAAGGTCCATAATACCACTCTAAGCTTACTATCAAAAATAAAAATGCACATTGTGGTCCCGTAGGTGCAACCACAGCAGAAGGGGACCACGTGTATATCGGCCATGTTCCAACATCCTGGTACTACGGACGTTTTATACATGCAACAATTTCATCTGGACCGTGATCATTGAAGTACACTATGTAACTATTAAATAGAACATACATACATTATGTAGCATCTATCAATTGAGTCACTTGATTTTTGATTTGACAAATAGCAGCAGGTAGGTTATAATAACATGTAAATAAATAACATGTAAATAAAGTTGGGCAGCACGGTGGCAGAGGGGTTAGTGCGTCTGCCTCACAATACGAAGGTCCTGAGTAGTCGTGAGTTCAATCCCGGCCTCGGGATCTTTCTGTGTGGAGTTTGCATGTTCTCCCCGTGACTGCGTGGGTTCCCTCCGGGTACTCCGGCTTCCTCCCACCTCCAAAGACATGCACCTGGGGATAGGTTGATTGGCAACACTAAATTGGCCCTAGTGTGTAAATGTGAGTGTGAATGTTGTCTGTCTATCTGTGTTGGCCCTGCGACGAGGTGGCGACTTGTCCAGGGTCAGTGTTTCCCACACATTCATTTATTTGTGGCGGCCCGCCACGAAAGAATTACGTCCATATACAAAAAAAAAAAATTAAAAAAAAAAAAAAATGTTTTTGTCCTGTCCAGCTTGTCAGGCAAATCATATAGTAGTTGTAGATGCCCATATAGGCTGTTCAGATTTACTTTACAAAAGAGAAGTGTAGGATACTTCTCTTGTTGCCTTATTTGTATTTGACCACTACTGTTTTCTGTTTATTTGTTACTGACTGTGGCAGGACACCTCTGCCTCTGTTTCACTTTATGTTGCTGGTAAATAATATGGTTGTAGTAGTAGGCTAAAGTTTAATTATTTAGTATGCACTAATTAAAAGGGCAGAGCTTTAAGAGACATTTTAGCTTTTATATTTTATAAGATATATTTTTTTGTAAGAACCACAATTAATAAATATATTTCAGTGAATAACTTATTGTTCAAATCTGTATATAAATATGTGCATAAAGTGTTGTAATTATATTGTAAAATGGATGGATGGATGGATGGACGTTTAAAACAAAACTGTTATTATTAATTAGTAAGTATACATTTTTTGAGCCTTTTTAGAGAAAATCATATCATTGTAGAACAATTATGCAAATTACTCGATGATGTCATGGTGACCACGCCCATAGCCCCGCCCCCACCGCCACAGGTATCTTGGCAGTTTATGGGAAACACTGGGGGTGTACCCTGCCTTCCGCCCGATTGTAGCTGAGATAGGCTCCAGCGCCCCCCGCGACCCCGAAGGGAATAAGCGGTAGAAAATGGATGGATGGATGGTAAATAAAGTTTAATCCACTGATTACTTTTCACATCTAGTCAGGGAGAAGAAGCTGTTGTAGCGTGCATACACACACTACATAACCATAGCAACACACATGCGTGTAACAAGCACTGCCTGGATTGATACGGCCGTTTCAAATTTAAAGTGTTATCTTTGTCATGAATTTCAATGACATTCACGAGTCTTTGGAAAACTCCACTTCCCACAATTTTCACGCAACGGAAGAAAAAGGCGTCCAACAAATGAGGCCGCATTCATTCCAGACTTAAGCACTTTTGCCACACTTACATAGGGTGGGCGCGACCGCAGGCTGGAGAATACCAATTAGAAAAACGTGCTTTACTTCTAGCAGGTAAAAAAACATGGGAGAATCGGGGCCTTAATGACTTATTGTGGCCACTAGATGTCGCAAAAAACAATTACCACTCCACTTCAGTTCAAACACAGCTTTAGTCCATCCATCCATCCATTTTCTACCGCTTGTCCCTTTTGACGTCTATTCCAGTCAAATAGATTATAGTGTTTTTAATACCTACCATTTTTCTCTGTTGGAGTAATTACACGTAATCAAGCTTTTTCTTACATTCCACACTACCAAATAATAAAAGTATGTATGTTTTGTGCTGATATTGAACTGGCCAATACTCACAGCTCCAATATCGCTATTTTATCGAAAGTAAAAAAAAAAAAATGGTATCAGGACATCTGTACTAAATAACATGTGCAAAGTATAACATTGTTGGCCCGGTGATGAGGTGGCGACTTGTCCAGGGTGTACCGTGCCTTCTGCCCAAGTGCAGCTGGGATAGGCTCCAGCCCCCCACCCCCGAGAGGGACAAGTGTTAAAAAATGGATGGATTGAAACAATAAACTTGCATGTACTATCAGTGGGCGTGTTGCGAGTGATCTTCGAAGACTTTGTGCGCAATTGAAAAGTGGTGCAGACCGCCTTATTAAAATAAGGACTGTATGTGTTCTACCGGCTGTCCAACCTGTGGCCTTTTACTACGTTGGTTAACATGCAGCACACAACTACAATCTGTGCCACCTTTTCTGGGCCAATTTAGAAGCGTGATCAAGAACAGAGTTATAGCATGCCGAATGTGTTTTTGGCACCACACCAGCAATAACTGCTAATAATGACCCAGATGAAAGAAAATCCATGATGCCAGAAGTTTTTCATGTAGGATATATGTTAATAATACACTATATTGCCAAAAGTATTTGGCCACCCATCCAAATGATGAGAATCAGGTGTCCTAATCACTTGGCCCGGTGTATAAAATCAAGCACTTAGGCATGGAGACTGTTTCTACAAACATTTGTGAAAGAATGGGCCGCTCTCAGTGATTTCCAGCGTGGAACTGTCATAGGATGCCACCTGTGCAACAAAGCCAGTCTTTCGCTCCTAAATATTCCAAAGTCAACTTTATTAAAAGAAAAGTGAAGAGTTTGGGAACAACAGCAACTCAGCCACCAAATGGTAGGCCACGTAAACTGACAGAGAGGGGTCAGCGGATGCTGAAGCGCATAGTGCGAAGACTTTCTGCACAGTCAGTTGCTACAGAGCTCCAAACTTCATGGACCTTCCAATTAGCCCACGTACAGTACGCAGAGAGCTTCATGGAAGGGGTTTCCATGGCCGAGCAGCAGCATCTAAGCCGTACATCACCAAGTCCAATGCAAAGCATGGGATGCAGTGGTGTAAAGCACGTCGGCACTGGACTCTAGAACAGTGGAGACTCGTTCTCTGGACAGATGAATCACGCTTTTCCATCTGGCAATCTGATGGACAAGACTGGGTTTGGAGGTTGCCAGGAGAACGGTACATTTCCGACTGCATTGTGCCGAGTGTGAAATTTGGTGGAGGAGTAATTATGGTGTGGTGTTGTTTTTCAGGAGTTGGGCTTTGCCCCTTAGTTCCAGTGAAAGGAACTTTAAATGCTCCAGGATACCAAAATATTTTGGACAATTCCATGGGATGGCACTTTAAGTTCATATGTGAGTAAAGGTAGGTGGCCAAATACTTTTGGCAAAATAGTGTATGGCTAAATATATAAAAAAAAATACAATTACCATTGTTTTGCAGTGATTGCCACCTTCGGACCGCGGCGCAGCCACTTGTGCATAACTGTGCCAGTTTGCACACACCTTTCAAATATGCTAAATATGAACACAAAACAGTGGCCGCAAAACAGTTTCAAGCTTGATAACTCACAATGTTTTTGTTGCTCCTTGAATGTTAATTAGACAGCGATATAGAACATTCGCTTAAAATGTGACTGCTGAAGGGAGTTGTAGTAACAAGGAAAAACATAGCAACTGTTTCTAGCAACAGGAAGTATGAAAAACAAGCTTCAATATTGAAAACGCAAAAGATGTTGAGCAACTGTGAGTGTCAAGAAATGACGTGTGCAATGAGAGCAGGATGCTATAATGAGTCATTATTATGAGGAGATGCAAAGGGTTGTCTTGGCATTAGTGCTTCCTTCAAACTCAAGCCATTGCAGGCGAGCAGACGCCATGAGCAGCATAAATAACTGCTGCTGTTTTTCTCCTCGGTTGCATAAGCGCCACACGGGAGGGGTGCGAGTGTGGTTGGCGGCACTGGTGCTACTAAATGAAAAAAGTAAGTAGCACAGAATTTTTTTTGTAGCACAGAAAAATTTTAGGAGCAATATGAAATTGTCTTAAATATAACAATTTCATTATGAACACTCAAACGACGTATACATGTGCACTCATACATATAAACACAACACCATCATAAGGCTGACTGTCACGCTCACAGAGAACATCCCTAAACTGTGCCAGCAATGTCGCTAACACGAGTGTAGGGGCTGGGATCAAAATAAATGGTGTAAATGGTAAATAAAAACAGAATACAATGATTTGCAAATCCTTTTCAACCTACATTCAATTGAATAGACGGCAAAGACAAGATACTTAACTTTTTTATTTTTTGCAAATATTAGCTCATTTGGAATTTGATGCCTGCAACAGGATTCAAAAAAGCTGGCTCAAGTGGCAAAAAAGACTGAGAAAGTTGAGGAATGCTCATCAAACACTTATTTGGAACATCCCACAGGTGAACAGGCTAATTGGGAACAGGTGGGTGCCATGATTGGGTATAAAAGCAGCTTTCATGAGATGCTCAGTCATTCACAAACAAGGATGGGGTGAAGGTCACCACTTTGTGAACAAATCCGGGAGCGAATTATCCAACAGTTTAAGAACAACATTTCTCAACGAGCTATTGCAAGCAATTTAGTGATTTCACCATCTACGGTCCGTAATATCATCAAAAGGTTCAGAGAACCTGGAGAAATCACTGCACGTAAGCAATGATATTACGGTACTGCGTCACAAAGCGACATCAGTGTGTAAAGGATATCAGAACATGGGCTCAGGAACACTTCAGAAACCCACTATGAGTAACTCCAGTTTGTCGCTACATCTGTAAGTGCAAGTTAAAACTCTACTATGCAAAGCGAAAGCCATTTATCAACAACACCAAGAAATGCTGCCGGCTTCGATGGGCCCCAACTCATCTAAGATGGACTGATGCAAAGTGGAAAAGTGTTCTGTGGTCTGACGAGTCCACATTCCAAATTGTTTTTGGAAACTGTGGACGTCGTGTCCTCCGGACCAAAGAGGAAAATAACCATCCGAATTGTTATAGGCGCAAAGTTCAAAACCCAGCATTTGTGATGGTATGGGGGTGTAGTTTTGTAGTTTGGCCCATAAACTAACCCATAAATGGAAATATCTGTTGACGTAACTAAATATCTCCTGGGCGATATATCGATATACTCAATATATCGCGGGTTTGTCTCTGTGCGATATAGAAAATGACTATATTGTGATATTCGAGTATACGTTCTCACACAGTTGCTTTTAGCTGCGGCCATTACACTGCATGCGTTTCCCACTCTTTCTTGTCTCTCCTTCACACAGAGACATACACCTTCTTACATACGTCACATACTGTTGCGCGTGCGACGTCATACGCTCTCGCGGAGCAGAGATGTAGCGGAATGGGTAACAATAGCTGTGATGATAATGGTGTGTTGCGAGTGGTAATACGAGAGAAAGAAGGTGCGAATCTGGTAACAAATGAAGGAAGAATTAATTCCCAAGAAAAACAGCATCGTCTGACGGTGGTTTGGCTTCAAGCGGGAAGATGTCGAACAATTATGCGGCAAAAGCGTTGCTACAAAAAGTAGCAGCACTGCTATTTGATTTCCTATTATGCAGCTCATTTTTATGTGACACTTATTGAAATATCTTGTGTGACATCATGCACAAAAGTGCACTTTATTTGTTTTAAACTATTGTAGTGGCGTTCTGTACAAAAAGTGCACTTTAATTTAGTGTTGTTTTGATATGTCATCTTAGTGACATCATGCACAAAAGTGCACTCGTAGCTTGTTTTAAAATGTCTCTGACAATCTTGCACTTTCTGTTTTGAAATGACATGAATGTTTGTGCCACTGCTTAATAACTGTTTAATAAATACACTTTTGCTAAATTGACTTGGTTGTGATTTCCCTCTCTGCATGAAAGTTTAAAATGAGCATATATTAATGCAGTATGAACAATAATGTTTTAATGTAGACACATAGAATCATCATACTGCTGTGATTATATGCATCAAGTGTTCATTCAAGACTAAGGCAAAATATCGAAATATATATCGTGTATCGTGACATGGCCCAAAAATATCAAGATGTTAATAAAAGGCCATATCGCCCAGCCCTACACCAAATACACAAAAACAAGTAGTAGCAAGTAATAAAAGTAGGTTATGCATAATAGGATCCCAACTTAAGAGGTGTTATGAGATAAGAAAAAAGAGAAAGCCTTGAAAATAATATAAGAAAAGTCAAATATGATTTCCAATCTGCATAGCTTTTTTAGCTATGCTCAATGTTTTATCTAACAAAAACACAAAAGAACAAAATGTGAAATAAAGAGGACATGTCAAAACTACAGCAGCAACATGAAAATAAGAAAATAACTGACCTTTAACAACTGTGTTTTTATAGGCAAACATTATTATAGGACATACACACAAATATTTTATACAGGAACAACAACCTGCCAACTGCTTTATGATACTTTGTGACAGGCTGTTCTGAAAATGTCTTTAAAAAAGTCATTAATTATTAGTTACTTTACCAAAAAAGTAATTGAATAACTAACATAATTACTCCCTAATAAATGTAATTACTTACTAGGAAAAGTAATTAATGTATTACTTTAAAAAACTGGCATAATGCAGTTGAGAAACATTTAATATAAAGTATATATGAATGCCTTTAAAAGTGCCTGTTGCCTAGTGACGTGTGATGTCAGCGAGTCCACGCTCAGTCTAAGTTTCACAGGCATTTTAGCTTGAGCTGTTTTTGTTAGCTTAGCAGGCTAGCAGCGGCAGTTCGTTGGCTCTGATTGCAGCTCTTTTGAATCAGCTTAATAAATACATTAAATGTGCTTCCATGACTGTATGTTCTTGTCAACAAACGGGGTACTATTTGGATGGCAAGTTTGTCACTCCAATCATTGATTTGTTGTTCAATATTCCCTAAGACCCTCGTAGTTACTAGCGCGCAGTGCAGTTTGCGTCAGGTTTTAAGGTGGTGAAAAAAACCTCTTTTACTGACCAGTTCCTCCAACTAAGACCTTGTTTCTTCTGTGTTGGAAGACTGAGTGTGTGAGCAAGGGTCCTCTCTGTGCATGGTGCAAGAGGGAGGGACACACACAGATTTTAGCGCACACAGAGTGATCAGCCACACTTCCGCATCAATCACTTGTCCACTTGGTCATGGTTATGATGTAAGTTTACTTCAAACATGCTTCACAGATGGGTGAACATTTTACTTTAATTTGATCAAATTTGGACATATTTATTTTAGGAGCAAAATGCTAATTAAAAAGTTAAAATCTGTATTCGCACGTGTGTTACTTTTTTTCCCCACAACCTATCTTTGTAGCAAATGTGACTAAAATGCTCACACTGTACAGCCCTAAATGAGTGCACACAAAACACACTCACCACTTTTGTGTGAGCACACGGAGACAGTTTGGATGCAGGTTTCAGACTGGGGAGTGTGACAGCAGGTGATTGAGTCACGATAGAGAGAATCTGCTTTTTGCTCATTGCTACAGTACACACAAAGCTATCTAAAAATACACCTTACAAACTGTGCCACAACATGTCAAAGTATCTGTTTTTTATCAGGCTGGACTCCCAACAATGCTGAATCTTGCATACCTTCAATACCAATGACAACGTTTGAGTTGCCCAAAACACAATTGGAGATACAATGTAGCCTCCAAAGTAAGAAATATGATAAAGTTGCACAAAAACATCACATGATCTACTGAAACTTCAGTTTACTGGGCAATGAGCACCTAAAGCATTATCCGCGCAAGGTGTTTGCTTTGGCTTTTTTTATGGGTGTCCCGATCCTATACTGATATCGCTGTAATATCAGAAAAAAACAAGTATCTGATGGTATCAGCTTGCATGTAAAACTTCCGATACAAGCAGTACTGCAGTGCTGTTGCCTGTGCAAAGCTGGACAGACAGTTAACATCTGAATATCCTTCAATGAACACACAAGGTTGGTATTTTATTTTATTTTAGTGAAGTCATTCCAAAAGGTAAACATGATAGGCTACAGCAGGGGTGGCCAACCAGTCAGAGACTAAGAGCCACTCTTTTTTTACTGTGTTACTGCAAAGAGCCACGTCCTACACATGGGCACACATGAACATCACCCCATTACTTCCTCACACACAGACACACACACACACACACACACACACACACACACACACACACACACACACACACACACACACACACACACACACACACACACACACACACACACACACACACACACACACACACACACACACACACACACACACACACACACACACACACCTCTGCTCAACCAGATTTATTGTAAATGTCACACATAGGGATGATGTTTGATAAGAAATTATCGAGTTTGAGCCTATTATCGAATCCTCTTATCGAACCGATTCCTTATCGATTCTCTTATCGAGTCCAGATAGGTTGTTGTATATGGAAAAAAACACACAATATTTGGTTTAACAAAAGCTCACTTTTATTATATAACAAAAAAATAAAATCTAATAAATTAATAAATATTGACTGTTACCCCCCTAAAAAAATAAAATAAAATAAATAAATATTGACTGTTGTTACCCAAAGTATATTAAGTAGGATTTTTCAGAAAAACAAATATATACAGTAACACTTAAACAACCTGTCTCTGTGATCACTGTAGGTGTATAAATAATAATATAGTGTTAAATAAAATCAGTCCCCTGGGCACAAAACTGAAAATAATACAGCTCTCCAAAAAGTGCACTTCTGCTGCTATTTGACATAACTGTTTGTTATGATGCTTTGACATTTTTGCACTTTATTTCTTTATTGAAAGAAAATTCTATGAAGAGAAAAGTTGTTTGCAAATGTGGTTACAATGTTAAAAAATGAAAAGTTAAAGCTAAAAAAAGAAATACACTTTATTGAGTTAACATTACTTCTTTATAGGGGGAAAGATGTGATGTTATGAGCCAGGGAATATAACAACTACACTACCCAGCATGCAACGGGAGTGACGAGCATGCGCGGTAGCCCCGAAAAGTGTTGTTGCATGTCGCCACCCGGCAGCTAAGAATGAGGTTATGAGCACGCTGTGAAAGTAAACATCAAGAACTAAGCCAACACGCCTCGTCTGCATTATTTATAATTAGGCAGACAACACATATACAGTGTGATTTTGTTTTGTTTACAAGGAAAGAAAAACAAAATTATACCTTTTATTTTGAACTTTATTGCACCTTGGAGCGCTTTTTCCGGTCCATTGTGTTCCTGCTTTCGCTATCTGCGCCTAATGACTGAGCTACGTGACGTCATTTCTTGTGATGTCACACGGAGCATTTCTGGTCGGGACTCGTTTCATTCCCAGGTATTCGAATAAGGAACCAACTCTTTTTCTTTACTATAGTGGTCTCGATAACGGGTACCGGTTCTCAAAAAGGGATTTGAGTCCGAGGACTCGGTTCTTTTCTTATCAAACAACCGGGAAAACCGGTTTCGAGTATCATCCCTAGTCACACACCAACATGACTTTTACAGTACTAAGACCACAGGCCAGTTCTTTTCAACAATTAACATTGTGTGCACTGTCTCGCACACACAAACTCTCAGTTCAACCAAGTCCACAAACAAAAATATAATATTTTTTCTGTTACTATGCATGTTGCTTAGTGGGACTTCTGGCATTAGATTAGATTTTAGATTTAGATTTATTGGTCCCCTTGGGGAAATTCATTCGTCAC
Source organism: Entelurus aequoreus (assembly GCF_033978785.1). Classification (NCBI taxonomy): domain Eukaryota; kingdom Metazoa; phylum Chordata; class Actinopteri; order Syngnathiformes; family Syngnathidae; genus Entelurus; species Entelurus aequoreus. The sequence continues at coordinate 34,855,313 of NC_084738.1, forward strand.
ATTCCTTGTGACGCTGAAGATTTGAACCTTAGAAATGGCTAATGACGCCTGACATATAAGGCAGAATGGCTTGCCATTACGTTCAACAAAAAAATATAAACTCTCCCACTCTGTTAAAAATGCCCTGTGTTCTTCTTCATATTTTCGTTTTGCTGTGCTTTTTTTCCCTGCCATTTTGAGAGCGAACTTGTCACAAATTGTTTACTACTGTGATCTCACGCACATGCACGTTTGACGTCACTCAAACCGGCTTCGGCTTCTTCTTCTTATGTTAGACTGACCATACGTCCTCTTTTCCACGGACATGTCCTCAATTGGGGGCTGTCCGGGCGGGGTTTCTTAAATGCCTCAAATGTCCGGCATTTTGAGTTAGGGTTGCGTGTATTTTCAATGTACGTCCAGGGTTAAGAACGGGTTAAAAACAAAACAAATTGTGGAGGCGAGCGCACGCAGCAGCATTCGTGAGGGAGGGGCAGAGACAGAGAGCGAGAGAGCGAGAGAGTGGAGAGACAGACAGGACACAAAAGAGAGATGTGGAGAGACAGACAGGATACAAGAGAGAGATGTGGAGAGACAGACAGGATACAAGAGAGAGATGTGGAGAGACAGACAGGATACAAGAGAGAGATGTGGAGAGACAGACAGGACAAAAGAGAGAGATGCCAAAACGTAAATGCAACTACACGGATGATTTGCTGAAAAGGTATCTGTGTTTTGGTCCTGGCCGTGACACATGGGAAGCAGAATGCACTGTGTGCAAAGCAGGAAGATATATATCTGTGGCAAATAAAGATCTACAAGCCCATATCGACACTACAAAGCACAAAACAGCTGTGCAGGGCGAGAGCTCGTCTGCTGTGTTTTGTTGAAATATATTTAACTTGTTTTGAGGCATTATTTATGTTTACATTGTATACAAGAGGTTATTTGGAATATTTCTACCTCTGCACTTTTTCTAAAACTGTGAATGTTACACAATGTAAGTGTGACTTATTTTGTTATACTGTCAAGCAGTGTTGGCGTTACCGCACTTTGTGTGTATTTTTACGCATTGAAATCACAAAGGACGCGCAATTCCTGAAGCCCGCCTGTCACCCGGACGCGGATTTTTTTTTTTTACCTACCGCCCGGTTTGATTGTTTTTTTTTATTGTATCGATTATCGCTTTCCGCCAGTGTTTTCTTTTGTTTATATTTGCCGGGTCAAATTTCCTTCCCACTTTATTGCGTTTTTATTGATCATAAATGTAGATTCGCCGAAAGTTTTATCAATGACAAATAGGGATGATATTTGATAAGAAATTATCGAGTTCGAGCCTATTATCGAATCCTCTTATCGAACCGATTCCTTATCGATTCTCTTATCGAGTCCAGATAGGTTGTTGTATATGGAAAAAAAACACACAATATTTGGTTTAACAAAAGCTCACTTTTATTATATAACAAAAAAATAAAATCTAATAAATAAATAAATATTGACTGTTACCCCCCTAAAAAAATAAAATAAAAAAAATAAATATTGACTGTTGTTATCCAAAGTATATTAAGTGGGATTTTTCAGAAAAACAAATATATACAGTAACACAAAAACAACCTGTCTCTGTGATCACTATAGGTGTATAAATAATAATATAGTGTTAAATAAAATCAGTCCCTTGGGCACAAAACTGAAAATAATACAGCTCTCCAAAAAGTGCACTTCTTCTGCTATTTGACACAACTGTTTGTTATGATGCTTTGACATTTTTGCACTTTATATCTTTATTGAAAGAAAGTTCTATGAAGAGAAAAGTTGTTTGCAAATGTGGTTACAATGCTAAAAAATGAAAAGTTAAAGCTAAAAAAATAAATACACTTTATTGAGTTAAAATCTTTCTTTATAGGGGGAAAGATGTGATGTTATGAGCTAGGGAAAATAACAACTGCACTACCCAGCATGCAACGGGAGTGACGAGCATGCGCGGTAGCCCCGAAAAGTGTTGTTGCATGTCGCCACCCGGCAGCTAAGAATGAGGTTATGAGCACGCTGTGAAAGTAAACATCAAGAACTCAGCCAACACGCCTAGTCTGCATTATTTATAATTAGACAGACAACACATATACAGTGTGATTTTGTTTTGTTTACAAGGAAAGAAAAACAAAAGTTGAAAAAGGGAGATGTCATATATGTTGTATATATATATATATGTATGTGCTGCGGTTGCTTTAAGAACGTTGCAACAGGTGCCGTAAAGGAGGTGCGTTGCTAGCCTGGTTGCTATGTTTCCGGTTGGTCGTAAAAGTGTTCGTCATGTGTTTGTACCCTGCTCAAATCTCTCAGTAAAGTTATTCATTGGATTATACCTTTTATTTTGAACTTTATTACACCTTGGAGCGCTTTTTCCGGTCCATTGTTTTCCTGCTTTCGCTATCTGCGCCTAATGACTGAGCTACGTGATGTCATTTCTTGTGATGTCTCACGGGGCATTTCTGGTCGGGACGGGATTCCAGGGATTCGAATAAAGAACCAACTCTTTTTCTTTACTATAGTGGTCTCGATAACGGGTGTGTTCGGTTCTCAAAAAGGGATTCGAGTCCGAGGACTCGTTCTTTTCTTATCGAACAACCGGGAAAACCGGTTTCGAGTATCATCCCTAATGACAAATACTGCCTCAGTTTGCACTCAGACAAGTTTACCGCGGGGGGCTGTCAAAATAAAGACTTCGTGGTAACCACTAAGGCATTAATAGAGTTGTTACACCTTACCTGCTTTCGGCTCCCAGACCGTAGTCGAGGAGCGCAGGGGAGACGTTCCTCGAGGGCCGATGTACTTCGGTGGTAACACCCTTCACTTTACAGACTCGAGGGTGAATGACGAGGCCGGCGGTTTGTTGCAACTTTGTGACTTTATTGGTGTCTTGCACGCAGCCATCCACCAAGCTACTAGCGCCTGCAGCACTCACTGTTACTGCTCCCTCACCTCTCTCGCCCACCCACTCACTGATGTCACTCATCTCACATGCTGTCATATCTTAAAGGGCCACACACACACATACGCTACTCTCATAACAGAGTTAAGAGCCGCATGAAACCAGCCAAAGAGCCGCATGAGGCTCGCGAGCCGCGGGTTGGCCAAGTCTGAGCTAGGGAATTGCAGCCATGTTTACCCCGCTAGGGCATGGCCCAAAAGACGAAAAGGACGCGTGTGTGTTAATCAGCCGTTAAAAAAATTAGCGCCGTTAAAAAATTAAAGTACCAATGATTGTCACACACACACTAGGTGTGGCGAAATTATTCTCTGCATTTGACCCATCACCCTTGATCACCCCCTGGGAGGTGAGGGGAGCAGTGGGCAGCAGTGGGCAGCAGCGGTGGCCGCGCCCGGGAATCATTTTTGGTGATTTAACCCCCAATTCCAACCCTTGATGATGAGTGCAAATTCATAGTTAACGCGTTATTATCACTTTAACTTTAAGAGCCCTAGTTAAAACCGTAAAAAAATGTTTGGGCTGTTTGTCCTGTCCTTTGACCTGTATTATTTAACCTTGTGACCCCATACATAGCGCACATGTCCTATCTTTGTTTGTTTACAAGTCAGTAAACAAACAAACTCAGCTAAACAATCACAAGCACATTCACAAGCATACAAAACACAATGCACTGCAAATTAATGTCAAACATCACCATCGCATCATTGACATCTGGCTTAAAAGGGCTGTTTGCAACATTTACACAGATGCCTAGAGGGCGTCAACTTTCCAATGTATTTTACATTGTATATCCTGCCCTCTTATGGCTTCTCGTACGTAATGACATCATTATGTACGTCCGTAACATACTCTTGCGCATTAACTTTAGGTGTTGTTAGCTAATAATAGCAATTTGGATAGCTGCCGGTAGCTGTCATTGAATGTATATTCTATAACAACAAAAATAAAATAATTTAATTGTAAATGTAATTTCTTTGCAGAGTTTATAAAGTAGTACACATTGTTTTGGCTTAGTGTTTAAAACGGACATCCATTCTGACAAAACCTTGGTCAGAAATCAAACCCATGCCCTCTTCCATGAAAGGCAGAAAGAAGCATGTACCGTTACAACACCAGGTAATCTGCGCCTGGACACCTAAAATATGTACCAATTTTTTGAGGCTGCACATGCTCAAATAATTTTGTCAGTTTTTGAGTATGTTCATTTGCCAAAATATTAACAACTGGATTGATTTTAACATCCATCCGTCCATCCATTTTCTACCGCTTATTCCCTTCGGGGTCGCGGGGGGCGCTGGAGCCTATCTCAGCTACAACCGGGCAGAAGGCAGGGTACACCCTGGACAAGTCGCCACCTCATCGCAGGGCCAACACAGATAGACAGACAACATTCACACTCACATTCACACACTAGGGCCAATTTTAGTGTTGCCAATCAACCTATCCCCAGGTGCATGTCTTTGGAGGTGGGAGGAAGCCAGAGAACCCGGAGGGAACCCACGCAGTCACGGGGAGAACATGCAAACTCCACACAGAAACATGTTTTATTTAATTAGAATAAATACATCATTATTTAAAAAGTGAATTAAAGGTTTTAAAAATATAAATATTTGTCAAAGACAAACTAACACTATGTCAATGAATCGTACCTGGCCATACCAGGTATAAATAGTAGTCAGCAGTAAAGATTTTCTAGTGTTACCTAAGGTCATATTAAAAAAATAAAAACCTGAATTTTTACTTTTGATTCCCACACCCATGACTCTGACCTGCTTGTGTGGATTTCCTTCGAGCTTTCTTGATGTCTTCCTCAATCTTGTTACTGAGTTTCAATTCCAGCTGCTGTGTTTTCAGTTCCAACTCCTTCTGTCTGTCAGCCAGAGCTTTACGGGCCTGAAAATGGTACAAACTCTCAAAATATGCATTTTTTGAATTCTACGTAAATAAATGCAGAAAGTCGTTATAGAATGCATCTTATTGTCTGTATAGCACAAACATGTTTAATCGATTCTCACGAAACTTTGTAGAAGGGTGAAAAGACTAAATCAATAACTTTTATGCGGATTTTACTGTAAATGCCAATGAATATTGTGAACAATCTGGTTGTTCTGACACAACTCAGTGCAGAGTAGGGATGAGTGCCAAAACCAGGTTTAGTATGCCACCAGCGCTAGCATAAACGGTAGTACCCAGACCGTAAAAAAGTAGCTAACGGTACCTAATTTCTGTGCTAAATGAATGTAGTCTTGGCCATCTACAACAAGTGCTTGACCATGATATTGTGCAAGTAACGTTTTGTAAGTAATATAGTTTCCGGGCAGAAGGACATAGTCTGTCTCTTTTTAAAATGTATTGCTGACCTTAATACGCCAACAGCAGCCTTCATAACACCGCAAGCGCCACAGTCATGTTTTGCTGTATTGTGAGGACAGAAAAGCAAGCCCAAATAAGCCACTACATGTTCAAAAATAAGGCCAAAAAAAAAAAGGTAACCCGAAATTTACAAACGTTGTGCTTGTAAAAAGTCGCTTGTGATACATTGCAGCTAGGGACTCCGGTAATAACTCACAGTGACAGTGGATGGAAATAACTTTGGTCTTGTCAAGATAGTGGGGTTGTGAATCTTTGGGCACCACAGGATTTGATTCGAGGGACTAATGATTCAATGCAGAATCGATTCTCGATTCAAAATTATTCCTGATTCAAAATCAATACTTTTTAATAACATTGGGTGCCAGTTCTATGATTAACTCCATTCCTCCATACAACAGATAAAGAGCTCTGATAAATGTATACATTACTTAAAAGAAAACTGGTTTTGTTTAATAACATTCTACCCAAACTTTTAATAAAGTCCTGTACAAATAAAGCAACAAGAGAAGTATCCCACACTTCTCTTTTTGTAAAATAAATCTGTACAGCAGATATGGGCATCTACATCAACAAAATGGTTTGCCCAAGTGGCTAGTTTGGACAGATTTACAAAAAACAAAAAACAAAAAAAACAAAAATCGATTTCTGATTTTTTGGAATCGATTACGACTCGTAACAAATAAGTATCGCGATTAATTCGGAAATTGATTCTTTTTGATAACCCTACAAGATAGCAATGTGCCACGGGTTCGAAGCTAAGCTTGGCGTTCAAAACACCTTTTTCCTTGTCCATTTCTGCTCTCTATTCCTTCCCCTGAGTCAGTTGGAATGTTGCTTGATTAAAAAAGATTGTGCTGTTAAAGGACACTTCCGTTAACTTGGTATTACTGCGTTAACTTTGACAGCCCTAGTTGTATTGTATTGCATTTCATATTATTGTATGTTGCTGTTTGAAAAAGGTTGTGCTTGTGCACTTTGTGTGTCAGTCAATCACACTGTCAACCATGTGGATATGCAGATACTGAAGCCAACATGCACATGCAAAGTCATAACCACTACACAGTTCAAAGCTGACAAGCTCTTTTGAAAGGGGAAAAGATTCATGCGGTAAGGTGAGCTTTTGATCCAATTAGAAATCTTCCAAGAAGCCTACTCTTCACACAGCCTCAGATTCTAAGAATTTAACATGGTGGACATTTTTTACATTCTAGAACATCTGAAGACCAATTAAGGTTGGCTGAAGATTTCTCTGTAAAATAAATGTTTTGTTGTCCTCATTAATCCACCTTGCAGCAAATCGTGTTAGATTTTCTGCACAATTGAAAGTTTTAAACTACAAAAAACATATAGTATGTAACATAATTATATAGTTTCTGTTAAAACAGACATCTGCCTACTCTCAGACAAACACTGTGAAATGGAAATTGACGCAAGAAAAAGATAACGTTAAAACAGAGTTAAACAAATGCAACAGATGTGGAATTTTAACCACTGCTAAATGAATACCTGACATTCTGTTGCTAGGCGATAACAATTATGTGAAAGCGTGTGTACCTTCTCCACTAAAGTGTAGCGACCAACCAGCTGCTTCCGCAAGTCTGCAATATGATGGTCCAACCTTTTCATGTCCTTCTTGAAGTTCTCCCGGAAGCTCAGCAAAGGCTTTTCCACTTCACTCTGGAGCTAAAAGAAACCCACTGCTTTAATCATGTACAATTCACACAAAGATATGGAAAGTTGAAGCTAACATTTCAGTGCGCTACAACACAACTGCTCAGTGCTCACATATGTTTTGCATCAGTGTCCTTGCACTAAAACTTGAAGGTGACCGTAAACACATTTGTCTAACATCTGTGCCAAAAAAAAACAGAAACACATGCATACAGCACACACACATGCAAACGCACTTACACACACAGCGACAATGAAACTAATATTTATGCAGGTTTTTAATACACTTTGCACAGTTGTCACTTATTCCACCGTCAGGCTGCTGAAGAATGTCATTAAATCTGTGTCCGAAGAAAACATACCAAGTGGACATGGCTTAAGTGGAAGGACCCTTGCTGGGCATCAAAGGGACTCTGTTGCGAACATTAACACACTCTTCCACACTTCAGGACCTAGGACAGAACCGTCCAAGAGAACAACAACAAACAACAATCTAATGTTTGGCCATGGGACACAAATTCAAGCCAAACCAACCTTTGATGAGAGATGTCTAAAGTAGAAAGGCCAATGCCCCCCATGATTCAAAGGTTCACTACTGATGTGTCCTGAAGTTGACATCTTAAGATATCTGTAATACACCTCCTACACCAATCTCAAAATCAAAACTACCCTCATGTGAGTGCATACCATCTTTTGGGCTAATGGACATTTTGGTGTTTACCGAGTTCAAAAGACAGCCAGTCAACAACAGATATTAAGAAAGAAGAAAATACCAAAACCGGACTCACATTCAACGCTGCAAGACTCCAGTGTCATTTGCATGATGAGTTAGCTAGCTCAATGTCCAGGCGGAAAATTACCGCTGCTATTCCCACCCTGTGAGGCTCTGCGCTCTGCTCGGGCAGCAGCAGCGCTAGCTGACCGGCAGCACCCGTCACTGCTCTTTGAGGATTGTAACTACAGCGTGCTTTCACCTCAAAGTCTCCAAGACAAAAAACCCCTCACCAATAACACCAGAAAAAGTCGCTAGATTTGTCGCTAGTAGTTGTTCACAAAAAAAATGTGTCAAGTGGATTGGAAAGTCGTCAGATTTAGCGATAACGTCGCCAAGATGACAACACTGGTTGATAGTAGAAAGCTGTGTCGCAAGTGGAATGGTGACTAACAAAAGGAAGAAAGATATTTGGGTTGAAACCATCCAGAATGTTAATGAATTGGTTTGGCCAGAAGAAGACCTTGGAGCAAGTTAAAATCAGATGGAAGAATCTGAGGATCAGAAAAACAAAGGACCTTGCTGAAGCAAAAAACACCCAAACGAGCAACAAACCCTTTGAGAAAGGTAGATACATGAATGTGGTTCTGGGCACTGTTGGAGGTGAGAACTCTAAAGCTCTGCATGGGATTGAAGGCGCTGTGGGGGATGGTGATTTTACGAGGAAAGTGAGCCAGTTCCTTCTAATGCAGAGTAAACATTTATTCTGGATCCTCATAAATCCCCATAATTTTGATCCAGATTAAGGGCCCGATTTACTAAAATCTAAATACCACGCGTTAAACAGCGTGTGCAATCTATAAAATAGCATGTATTATTAGTGCACGTGTTGCGTGCGATTTACTAACACTGCAATTGGTGCAGACTGCTTTATTTAAATTGCATGTACTATATGGGGCATCATCGCTGAGACACCCTCATTTACTGCAGATTCATGTTATCATGCTTCGACCTGTGGCGTTTTGCTATGTTTTCAAACATGCAGGAGACATCTACCACTTTTTATGGGCATTTACAATGAAACATTTTTTACCGCCAAAGGTGCACTCATTGGAGAGAGGATGCACTTGGTACGGCCCAATAAGAGATAAAAAATATATTTAATATAAGAAAACATTTAATAATATATATGTTATGTGAAAAAAATGAAAGTCATTTAAAAAATATGAAATTATACCAAAACGCATACATTTAATTATTTTGATTAGCCCCTTAAAGGCCTACTGAAATGAATTGTTTTTATTTAAACGGGGATAGCAGATCCATTCTATGTGTCATACTTGATCATTTCGCGATATTGCCATATTTTTGCTGAAAGAATTTAGTATAGAACAACGACGATAAAGTTGGCAACTTTTGGTCTCTGACAAAAAAAAGCCTTGCCCCTACCGGAAGTAGCGTGACGTAGTCAGTTGTTCACCTCCTCATATTTTCCTATTGTTTTCAACGCAGCTAGAGCGATTCGGACCGAGAAAGCGACGATTACCCCATTAATTTGAGCGAGGATGAAAGATTCGTGGATGAGGAACATTAGAGTGACGGAATAGAATGCAGTGAAAGACATATCTTTTTTCGCTCTGACCGTAACTTAGGTACAAGGTCTCATTGGATTCCACACTCTCTCCTTTTTCTATTGTGGATCACGGATTTGTATTTTAAACCACCTCGGATACTATATCCTCTTGAAAATGAGAGTCGAGAACGCGAAATGGACTGTCACAGTGACTTTTATCTCCACGACAATACATCGGCGAAGCTCTTTAGCTACTGAGCTAACGTGATAGCATCTGGCTCAAATGCAGATAGAAACAAAATAAATAAATCCCTGACTGGAAGGATAGACAGAAGATCAACAATACTATTAAACCATGTACATGTAACTACACGGTTAATAATTCTCAGCCTGGCAAAGCTTAACAATGCTGTTGCTAACGACGCTGAAGCTAACTTAGCAACCGGACCTCACAGAGCTATGATAAAAACATTAGCGCTCCACCTACGCCAGCCAGCCCTCATCTGCTCATCAACACCCGTGAACACCTGCGTTCCAGCGATCGACGGCGCGACGAAGGACTTCACCCGATCAGAGATGCGGTTGGCGGGTAGCATCGGTTGGTGGCTAGCATGGGCTAGCGCGTCTGCTATCCAAGTAAGTCCTTTTGTTGTGTTGCTACAGCCAGCCGCTAATACACCGATCCCACCTACAACTTTCTTCTTTGCAGTCTCCATTGTTCATTAAACAAATTGCAAAAGATTCACCAACACAGATGTCCAGAATACTGTGGAATTTTGAGATGAAAACAGAGCTTTTTGTATTGGCCTCAATGGGGGAGCCATACCTCTGTTCTACTGGCTACGTCACACGCATACGTCATATCCAAAGGAGTTTTTCAACCGGAAGTTTAGCGGGAAATTTAAAATTGCAATTGTATTGGCATGTGTTGCAATGTTAAGATTTCATCATTGATATATAAACTATCAGACTGCGTGGTCGGTATTAGTGGGTTTCAGTAGGCCTTTAAGTCCTCTAGCAGCTATAAAATTATACAATTATGTTGCTGAATAGTCAAAATGTGTAATATGTTTTATTTCTGACCGTCCAAAATGTTCACACACATGCATAGGACGGAGGATTATCGTCCGTCCACCATCTGCACTGATCCTGCAGCCGTGTGTAGAATTGTCAGTTTGCACGTCCTCCCCAATAAAACGCAACACAGTGCGAGCAAAACAGTGGTGAGTGTTGATAAATCCCATTGCGCGTGCTAAATAATTATATGTGCATCTCCTCCTCACAGTATTGTGGGCATTCTGATGCGCAGCATATATTTTGCATATTAATGAAGACAAAGACACAGAATGGATTGCACGTCTTATTCTGCTCACTTAACGGACGCAATCCACTTTGCACACGTTTAGTAGATCAGCTTTGCACGTGCTATCAGGTTTTCACGTGTTTTAGTAAACACAAACCTTTAGTAAATCAGGCCCTAAATCAGTGGTTCTTAACCTGGGTTCGATCAAACCCTAGGGGTTCGGTGAGTCGGCCTCAGGGGTTCGGTGGAGCCTCCGCCGCGGAGGTCAAGACACACCTGACTCATCTTGTAAATAAAAACTTCTCCCTATCGGCGTACTATGGATACCCCCAAACTATGTTCCCTCTAATTTTCCATCTGATTTGCAGGTGTGTAATTTGTTGTGAGTTTATGCACTGTGTTGGTTTTGTTCTTTGAACAAGGTGATGTTCATGCACGGTTAATTTAGTGCACCACTAAAAAAACATATAACTTTGTCTTGAATTAAAAGAAAAAAACTTTAAATTTTTCACTAAAGAAGGGTTCGGTGAATGCACATATGAAACTGGTGGGGTTCGGTACCTCAAACAAGGTTAAGAACCACTGCCCTAAATGCTTTGGACAACTGGCAGGAGGTGGTTATGTTGATAAGAGATCCACTGAGCAGCTTGATTAAGTAAAAACATGACAAATGAAAGCACAGTTTAAAGTCAGGATGTACTTATCAGGATATTTAAAAGACAAACTGCATGGAATAATGTAAGTGTTAATTAGCTCCACTAAATATTTATTCAAAATTCAGTCTTTTGTTTATTGTTTCATGGCTCGTATTTCTTGATATGTCAGACTTGCTTACAGTCAAAGTCAATGATTCAGACACAAGCAGAAACACTGCCAAAACTATGGACATAGCGAACATGTATTCAACTAGAACTAACCTCAAAATAAAACATAAAATAAAACATATATACATATATATATATATATATATATATATATATATATATATATATATATATATATATATATATATATATATATATATATATATATATATATATATATATATATATATATATATTCTGCATCTACATCATGAATGTTTTGATCATCAAACCACGTTTATATGTGCAGTTGTGAGGGAGAAAAGCAGGAATTACTTTGGAGGAGAACTTCAGGTGAACCTCAGCTTCATCCGCCAGGCTCTTCTTCAATTGGGCCCAAGCATCCCCAAGAGTCCTAGGACGACAGAGAGACCACACACACTTTTACATAAAAAGTGGGCAGAAATATCGAGGAAAAGGGGGAGTGCAGCAGATGACGGTGAGCACACACAGCTGGCGATAAGCAGCAGAGAGTGAGTTACACCGCTAACCATTAAATCTGGAAAGCTGGAGGTCCAAATGCAGTTCAGCAAATAATTAAGATGCATGTGACACATGTTCTGTTCCAGCCAGCTCACAGACAAGTGTTAAGTTAACAAATTCATATTACGTAATTAATGTGGGGCAGCACGGTGGAACAGGGGTTAGTGCATGTGTCTCACAATACGAAGGTCCTGAGTTCAATTCCCAGCTCGGGATCTTTCTGTGTGGAGTTTGCATGTTCTCCCCGTGACTGCGTGGGTTCCCTCCGGGTACTCTGGGTTCCACCCACCTGGGGCTGGGTTGATTGGCAACACTAAATGGTCCCTAGTGTGTGAATGTGAGTGTGAATGTTGTCTGTCTATCTGTGTTGGCCCTGTGATGAGGTGGCGACTTGTCCAGGGTGTACCCTGCCTTCCGCCAGAATGCAGCTGAGATAGGCTCCAGCACCCCCCGCGACCCCGAAAGGGACAAGCGGTAGAAAATGGATGGATCGATGGGTAATTCATGTTTTTTCAACATGAACAGAAATGTGTCCGGACCAAAACAAAGTAGATGACTATTAAGCAGGAGGGGGTTGAGTGGAAGAGACTTTAGAAGAGCTTGTGTTTCAAAGTTTAGTTTATAAAGCCAGTCATGTTTGATTCCCTTCCAGAAGGTCACGTTATCATGATTTGAAAAAAACAAAACCAAGGATGATGTACAAATATAATGGCAATAGTGGAACATAAAACTGAACAAAACTGACAAAAAAAGAGGAACATTTCTATCGGCACAAATTATTGCCATGTAAACCCCGAAAGAACATTTTGAAAATCAAGACTTTTCCTGCAATTGGGTTCATTTCTACACTATATTTTACCTTTAGATGTATTCTCATCTACCAACCTTTTTCAGCTGTCTTTTTTAAACTTATATGTCCCATGTAATGTACCACATAATTTCCTGGTTTTTTAGTGGATAATTTACTAACAGGATTATCATTAAAAATGTAATGTAAAAAAAAACAAAAAACATGCATGCAAAGAACTCTGAAAACATTTCCCATTTGTTAAAGTTAAAGTTAGAGTTAAAGTACCAATGATTGTCACACACTGGGTGTGGTGAAATTTGTTCTCTGCTTTTGACCCATCCCCATGTTCACTCCCTGTGAGGTGAGGGGAGCAGTGAGCAGCAACGTGCGCTGCGCTCGGGAATCATTTGGTGATTTGGTGAACATTGGCAACTCTATCCTGTAGCCACGCCCCCTCAGGTAATATACTTCCGGTGTTGTGACCTCTGTTTACATCCAAATATACCTTCTCGCTGGCTACTAATACTCCACAACTACAACTGCTTTGGAACTAACAGTGTTCGGATTGTAATCATCCAAATATGAATAGCAGCAAAGTAGACAGCTGTCAACGTTGTGGCTCGGAGAGCAAACGGAGGCAACAACACGCTGGCTAGCTGGTGCTCCTGATTGTCTCTACGTCCAGCAACTCAGTACTGCGTTTAGGCAAGAAGAACAAAGAGTACCTGCAACTAAGGCGAGTGTTCATATTGTGATTGATATTTCATAAAAACATATGCGGAAGTGACATTTTGACACGAAAATGAATGTTTAAAAAACTCAACATTTCCGCATTTTTGCGGACATTTTACATGCCTGAACATTGGTTCCTTATTTCACAGTTCTGGACTTAAGACATATGTCTACAGGTAAAATCCCCCCAAAAAAGACACAGTAGTGAATTTTAGATTTGTTTTTAACAAGTTTCAGCACAATTTGGAACGCCTACTGTTAGCTCCAAAATGTCTGCTGACGTCACCTACAGAAGACTGAAGGTAATTTCATGTTGTGTAGTATGCGTCTCCATAGCATCTTCATCCAAAATCCCAATATTCCTCGCACAGTTAAATATGTCTGCCAGATGCATTGTTGCAGGTTGTAGCAATACAACTAAAGAAGGGGTCAGCCTGCATACATTTCCAAATGATGGGCGTATGAGAAAAGTATGGACCTCTCCAGTCAAATTGACCCAAACAAAATGAAACGAACTAAGCAAGAGGAGTGTAATTTGCAGCGATCATTTTAATGATTCTGACTTCAAAGAAGAAGGGTTTTGGTTCGAGTTTGGGTGGAATTTACAATATCATTATTACCATAGAAATGGCCAACTCTTTAATTTTTCAGACAAGATAAAGGCTTAAATAAATTCATATAGTTACAATAACCACGAATATAAGTGTTTGTCTTACATGTAGTAATCAGTTGTGGACAGACAAAACCCCAGCAGTAAAGGTTTAGCGAGTGATGCGCGCTCACGCGGCGGCAAGAATAATAGATTTAACAGGAGGAAGGGGATTCCTATGGGCCCATTCGTCACGGTTAACCTGACACATGAAACGTGACAAATTGGGCGGGAGTAAACTATCCATTTTAGCTGCCAGATGGCAGTAGAGGGTTGAATATCTTAAAATGTGTTTTGTGGCAATTCCAACTTTGACCACAGTGTCAGTTGCTATGCAGAGTCGTGCTTTCCATCATTTCCAGCAGGCTGCATTGCAAAAATATTAACTCGCCATCTTCCTCTCACACGAGATCCACCCAGGAATGGAGCCATTTGAATCCCTTCCCTACTGTAATTTTCCGATTGTGGGATGCAGAGGAGGTGTGTGAAAGCGGAAGCAGTTTCAGGAATTTTGCATTGTGCTGAATTTTGTGTGAAAGGTAAAATTGGGTGGAAAAGAAGGCATATCATCAACTTTGCTGGTCGCTGTGTGAAAGAAGCCTGTGTGCTTGTCTGCCAGATGACACAATCTACAGCTTGAAGCAAATGTAGTTCGTTTAGGGCATTTTCGTGCATCTGAAAACATGCAGGCTATTTTAAACACAATATGTCCATTCAAGCTGTCAATGTGCATGATGTATGTGTCCTCTGCCTCAAAATGATGTCTCATTAATTTCAAAGAAATCATGGGAGAGGTTGGACACTACAGTATATATAAAAAGGGTAAGCACTATTGATAAACTACATATATATATATATATATATATATATATATATATATATATATATATATATGTATGTATGTACTGTATGTATATATATATATATATATATATATATATATATATATATATATATATATATATATATATATATATATATGTATGTATGTACTGTATGTATGTATATATATATATATATATATATATATATATATATATATATATATATATGTACATATTTGTGTGTATATATATATATATATATATATATATATATATATGTACATATTTGTGTATATATATATATATATATATATATATATATATATATATATATATATATATATATATATATATATATATATATATATGTATATATATATATATATATATATATATATATATATATATATATATATATATATATATATATATATATATATATATATATATAATATTTGCAAATAATCATAAACTTGGAATTTAATGGCAGCAACACATTGCAAAAAAGTTGGCACAGGGACATTTTTACCACTGTGTTACACCGCCTTTCCTTTTTAACAACACTCAGTACCGGTAATCGTTTTGGAACTGAGGAGACCAATTTTTGAAGCTTTTCATGTGGAAATATTTCCCATTCTTGCTTGATGTACAGCTTAAGTTGTTCAACAGTCCGGGGTCTCCGTTGTCATATTTTACGCTTCATAACGCGCCACACATTTTCAATGGGAGAAATGTCTGGACTACAGCCAGACTAGCCTAGTACCCGCACTCTTTTACTATGTTTTAACATGTGCAGAACGTGGCTTGGCATTGTCTTGCTGAAATAAGCAGGGGCGTCCATAAAAAAGACGTTGCTTGGATGGCAACATATGTTGCTCCAAAACCTGTATGTACCTTTCAGCATCAATGGTGCCTTCACAGATGCGTAAATTACCCATGTCTTGGGCACTCATACACCCCCATACCATCACAGATGCTGGCTTTTTAACTTTGCGCCTATAACAGTCCAGATGGTTCTTTTCTTCTTTGGTCTGGAGGACCCAACATCCACAGTTTCCAAAAACAATTTGAAATGTGTACTCACAATGGAGTTCAGATTGTAAAAGTCAACAAATTGTGAGTGCTGCACGGAACTCTAACTACAAAGATGATGGTCATGTTGAGTTAAGTCTTTGCATCTTACCGTTTCTGTATTTTATCTGTTGAGTAGATAATTTACAATTAAAAAAAATATTGTGCGTCGCTACGGCATTAGTCTGCCGCCAGCCACAACAGGAGCAGCTGATTGCTTGAACCTGCGCTGATTGGAGTAGCGGCAGCCAATCCAGAGGGCGCTTAAAGTCAGCGGACAGGTCATCTTTAAACAGTGTGATGTCACTGACGTGTGACGCGGGTTATGCTTGAATTGCTGTTGCGGCATCCAGTGGACACATTTAGAACAGCAGTTTCTTTCATTATGAAATGTAGCTCATTTTTTTACTTTGCAAACTACTTTTGCGGGCCGCAGGCTGGATTATACCTGTTGGTATGGATGGTATGTTTGATACCCCAGCTTTAGGATAAACACATTTACTGTAATTGAACTCAAACATAATGCGCAAGTGTTCTAATCATATTATTACTCCAAACAAGTATATAAATGTATATATTTTTAAATATACTTTTAGTTGAGTGTCTTTAAACTGACAATATAAACATCCAGTGTATGAAGTGTAAAACAATAATGTTCACATTAGAGTCTTTCAACTTTAGAGAAACAGTGTCCTCGGTACTGGACATCTTATTTGACTTTGGAAAATGCTGATTTTCAGAAAAGTTAGCTGACAATATAACGTTAAATAATGTAAATACCTCACAAATTGATGCTTTGCCTTCTTGGCATCAAATATATTTTCCGGGTGATGGTTTATCGAGTAGGGCAGCACGGTGGCAGAGGGGTTAGTGCGTCTTCCTCACAATACGAAGGTCCTGAGTAGTCATGAGTTCAATCCCGGCCTCGGAATCTTTCTGTGTGGAGTTTGCATGTTCTCCCCGTGACTGCGTGGGTTCCCTCCGGGTACTCCGGCTTCCTCCCACCTCCAAAGACATGCACCTGGGGATAGGTTGATTGGCAACACTAAATGGGCCCTAGTGTGTGAATGTGAGTGTGAATGTTGTCTGTCTATCTGTGTTGGCCCTGTGATGAGGTGGCGACTTGTCCAGGGTGTACCCAGCCTTCCGCCCGATTATAGCTGAGATAGGCTCCAGCGCCCCCTGCGACCCCGAAGGGAATAAGCGGTAGAAAATGGATGGATGGATGGGTTTATCGAATAGCTTCTCATATTAATTGTGTTCCCCACAGTGCAATGCCACCAAACATTATTTTATCTGCGCTGCCGCCTGCTGCATTTCCTACCTAAAACATGGACAACAAATCCATTCAAACCACCAGTTGATTCAATATTACTGGAAAAAAATGTGGGTTAAAACATCCCAAGTTCTGACCGTGTTGTCTTGGAAACTCTCCAGACTAAGAAGATGACATTGTGTTGTAGTATACGCAGAACAAAGAGGCTGTGTTTTCGCCAGGGATTGTTTGTCTGTCTGTGAGCAACATAACTCAAAAAGTCCCACACACGGACCTCGCACACTCGCGCTACTACGCAGGGAATTTTGGGGGATGTAGTTTACTTCCAGACTGGTCAATTCAAAAGTGCCAGCCAAAAATTACACTGACCAGGTTTTAATTTTATACCGTCACATGTCATTGTATTATTGTGATGATTTTGATACCAAAATACGGCAGTATTTATAATATCGTTACACCCCTAATATATATGCATATATACAGTATGTACATAAATATACATACATATAAATATAAATATACATATACATATGTATACATACATATATGAGGGATGTGCGTCCCTACCTTAAATGGAGATCCAATATGAATCTTGGTACATGGGTTATGATACAATTCACTAACACTACTTTTTAAAACGTTACAATACAATGCAATATTTTATGACTTTTCTTCATTTAAAAACATGCTATAGTATGTTTTTATTGTCATAATTTTATTGCATGATTTTTGTATCCCTTTAATTTAGGTAGCCAGGGACTGCAGATGTAAATTAGCTATTTAGCTATAATCTGGTACAGAACATATCTGTCTTTGAACCTAATGTTTCTGTGCATTGTCCCTTCAAATAAAGACTAAACCAAACCAATACAATTCAATGCAATTCAGTGCAGATGGAAGCTTTGCATGGTGAAAAAAAAAGCAAATGTATCATGTCAGAACAATGTCATATGTTTATTTTTTAAATATACACATACGTAACAGGTGGTTCCTGTATTAATTTTTAGCAAATAGTAGAACTATAAACTTCAAAGCATTGCAATCCATAAACTTTAAAAAAAGAAAAGAAGCTATGTGAGTTAAAAAATGCAAATTATGATTACAACTGTAAATTTATTTGGTTCTGTTGATTCTTAGTTTAATTGTATTTGTTCTACATTGTTAAATGTTAGGGTATCAAACTGGATCAAAATACTGAAAAGTTTAGATATTCACAAACGAACCAATTGACTGGCTCATTGACATGAACGATAGGTTTTATTTGAAGCGTGGCATGATGAAACATTTACATTTACATCTCAACCAAGGCAGAAAGAGCGGCAGCTTTGCACAGAGTGGGTGTGGGTCTCCTCTCTGCTCTGACGAGAATGGAATGGACTTCATTGTTATGGCACTTAAAAGTACAACAAAATGTGTTTTCAGTACAAGCTGTCCAGAGCAGACATTCAGTCGACAGTGGGACCGCCTGTGAGGAAAGGCAGCACCACGTGTCCGTTGAGGACATTAGAGTGATGCTGTAGCATGTAGAAACGGGAGTGGAAGGAGGAGAGTCAAAAGAGGGAGATAACTGTTTTAATGACATTTAGCAACTTGCAAAACCAATGGAGCAGTACTCTACATACATGCTTTTCTCTCGTTTGTGCACAACAAAGTTAATGCGTTCCCTTTAAACCCGTCCGACCGGAACTCTCTAGCCATGACTCAGGTTCTGTGGGTGAATAATGTACAATACGCGCTTTCATGTCTCCAACCAACCAAAAAAGTTGCTAGATTTATCGCAGGTCGCTTTTGAGAAAGAAAGCCACTGAGAGGAGTTGGAAAGATACTAGATTTAGCGAGAGAGTCGCCAAGTTGACAACACTGCACTGAGCAGTGTGTGAAAAATAAAGACGCAAAAACCACCTTAGATTACTTCTGATTGGTTTACACTGCGTGGTACCTTCCATGGTTAGCTACATTTAGGCACAATAATTTATGGATTGGTTTGTGATGTGTTCTTTCGGTAAGTCAATCAGAATTACTTTCTGCCAAGTTGCTCTGTTGTTGTCAGTCGCAAAGGACAACACTACTATTGTATTACATCATCAGAGAAGTCCTGCAAGATTAGAGCGGCCATATTTTGTAACAGATGTACAATCAACCAATACACGACTTTCTAACCGAACATCGACTTATCCATATTTAGGGATGATGTTTGATAAGAAATTATCGAGTTCGAGTCTATTATCGAATCCTGTTATCGAACCGATTCCTTATCAATTCTCTTATCGAGTCCAGATAGGTTGTTGTATATGGAAAAAAACACACATTTGGTTTAACAAAAGCTCACTTTTATTATATTAGAAAACAATTTAATCTAAAAAAATAAATAAATATTGACTGTTACCCCCCTAAAAAAATAAAATAAAATAAATAAATATTGACTGTTGTTACCCAAAGTATATTAAGTGGGATTTTTCATAAAAACAAATATATACAGTAACACGAAAACAACCTGTCTCTGTGATCACTATAGGTGTATAAATAATAATATAGTGTTAAATAAAATCAGTCCCTTGGGCACAAAACTGAAAATAATACAGCTCTCCAAAAAGTGCACTTCTGCTGCTATTTGACATAACTGTTTGTTATGATGCTTGACATTTTTGCACTTTATTTCTTTATTGAAAGAAAATTCTATGAAGAGAAAAGTTGTTTGCAAATGTGGTTACAATGCTAAAAAATGAAAAGTTAAAGCTAAAAGAAGAAATACACTTTATTGAGTTAATATTATTTCTTTATAGGGGGGAAGATGTGATGAGCTAGGGAATATAACAACTACACTACCCAACATGCAACGGGAGTGACGAGCATGCGCGGTAGCCCCGAAAAGTGTTGCATGTCGTCACCCGTGAAAGTAAACGTCAAGAACTCAGCCAACACGCCTCGTCTGCATTATTTATAATTAGACAGACAACACATATACAGTGTGATTTTGTTTTGTTTACAAGGAAAGAAAAACAAAAGTTAAAAAAGGGAGATGTATGTTGAATATACATGTATGTGCTGCGGTTGCTTTAAGAACGTTGCGACAGCTGCCGTAAACGAGGTGCGTTGCTAGCCTGGTTGCTGTTTCCGGTTGGTCGTAAAAGTGTTCATGTGTTTGTACCCTGCTCAAATCACTCAGTAAAGTTATTCATTGGATTATACCTTTTGTTTTGAACTTTATTACACCTTGAAGCGCTTTTTCCCGTCCATTTTTTTCCTGCTTTCGCTATCTTCGCCTAATGACTGAGCTACGTGACGTCATTTCTTGTGATGTCACACAGAGCATTTGTGGTCGGGGCGGGATTCGTTCCGAGGGATTCGAATAAAGAACCAACTATTTTCTTTACTAAAGTGGTCTCGATAACGGGTACCGGTTCTCAAAAAGGGATTCGAGTCCGAGGACTCGGTTCTTTTCTTATCGAACAACCGGGAAAACCGGTTTCGAGTATCATCCCTATCCATATTACATATAAATCGATCCAGAGACTTGCCAAACGATGCATTCATATATATATATATATATATATATATATATATATATATATATATATATATATATATATATATATATATATATATATATATATATATATATATATATATATATATATATATATATATATATATATATATATATATATATATATATATATATATATATATATATATATATATATATATCAATCAATCAATGTTTATTTATATAGCCCTAAATCACAAGTGTCTCAAAGGGCTGCACAAGCCACAACGACATCCTCGGTACAGAGCCCACATACGGGCAAGGAAAAACTCACCCCAGTGGGACGTCAATGTGAATGACTATGAGAAACCTTGGAGAGGACCGCATATGTGGGTAACCCCCCCCTATATATATATATATATATATATATATATGCATACGTATATACATACATATGCATACATATACTGTATATACATACATATACATGCATACATACATATATAAATGTGTATATATATATATATATATATATATATATATATATATATATATATATATATATATATATATATATATATATACTACCGTTCAAAAGTTTGGGGTCACATTGAAATGTCCTTATTTTGGAAGGAAAAGCACTGTACTTTTCAATGAAGATAACTTTAAACTAGTCTTAACTTTAAAGAAATACACTCTATACATTGCTAATGTGGTAAATGACTATTCTAGCTGCAAATGTCTGGTTTTTGGTGCAATATCTACATAGGTGTATAGAGGCCCATTTCCAGCAACTATCACTCCAGTGTTCTAATGGTACAATGTGTTTGCTCATAGGCACAGAAGGCTAATTGATGATTAGAAAACCCTTGTGCAATCATGTTCACACATCTGAAAACAGTTTAGCTCGTTACAGAAGCTACAAAACTGACCTTCCTTTGAGCAGATTGAGTTTCTGGAGCATCACATTCGTGGGGTCAATTAAACGCTCAAAATGGCCAGAAAAAGAGAACTTTCATCTGAAACTCGACAGTCTATTCTTGTTCTTAGAAATGAAGGCTATTCCACAAAATTGTTTGGGTGACCCCAAACTTTTGAACGGTAGTGTATATACACACACATTTATAGGATCGATCACCTCGACTTGGTCATCTGGTAAGTATTGCCTGCTGAAAAGGTTTGAGCACCCCTGATGTATGTCATTAACAGCAACACACTGTAAGGAACTAAATCATTGAATAATTGTCTAAATGAAACGCGATTGGTGGAAACTACGACTTTTTCTTCCGACCGGGTTAAGTACATAATCCGAACGCAATGTTTTGTCACGCAAGCGCACGCATTCAGTCTGTCATTTGTTTATTTAAGAAAAAGACTGTCAATAAAAATGATTCAATCAGTATTATAAAACAGCAAGTGTATGCATCATTTTATTGTAGGGTATTTGGAGACACTGCACACAGAGTTAAATATAAATAATGCATTCATTGCAGAATAACGCCATCTTTTGTTTCACTCTGTGATTATATTGTTTGAAGATGATTCCCAAAAAGACAAATACATTACTTTCTAAATTTTACCAAACACCTACTGTAGGTATATTTGTTCAAATTATCATTATTGGTTCAATATCGCCGATACCAGCCTGAATTTTACTCTGTATTGGATCGGAAAGAAAATCAGTGGTATTGCACAACACTACCTGTGGTTAATAAACGTGTGCGGCCAATATGCAGTATGTACAACAATTAGGTGGGTGCGCTTATAATTAGGTGCACTTTATATACCGGAAATTAGTAAGTTAGTAAGTTGTAAGTAAGTAAGTTGAAGTGGCCATATGTGCTTACATGCAATTTAAGGGACTACCTTTGGCAATGACATGATCTGCCATCACAAGGCAGAACTAATCAAGTTTCATAAATGCCATTCAACTGAACACACACTGCATGATTGGAGCAATAAAAAAATGGTAACATGCCTGGTGGTCACATGATCTTTCCAGAACAAATGGTAAATTCAGGAAAAAAACAGAGGGCTGGTGCTGGGCTGGAGCCACTCGGATAGCAGATCCTACCCAACAAAACAGCAATTGTCTTGCCTGACAACAGTGCAGGCCTTGGGGAGAGCATAATAGAAGGATTGTACTGCACTTCTCTGAATGTGGGCTGACTGAGCCGGCTGGTATAATCTATGTGGGACCATTTCATTCCACTTGAGCCCTGCACATATTGGAAGTCTTATGTGCATGCAACAACAATGCATGACAGGTACATCCCTTTCAAGAATTCTTCTTCTAACTTTGTGCAACTTCTATGGGAGGAAACAGAACTTGCACCAATATCCAACTTTAAAAAAGTAGATTTATTGCAACTAAATCTGAATTTGTACCCTGCACAATGAGCATTCTTCAGGCCCATGCACACAGCAAAGTATTCTACTTAATGCAAGGCTACTGAGGTCACACATCCTGCATGTACTATGCACTCCTTCATCACATGCACGGATCATCTCGAGCAGCACTGAATTATGACTATAAGGAATACATGTGTGTTGTTCAATTGCAGACCTGCGGTCGTAGGCTACGGTTCTATAAAAATGATTTAGTTTTTTTTACAAAAACTAGTGTATGAATGTTGTCTATCTTTGTTAGCCCTGCGATGAGGGGGCAACTTGTCCAGGGTGTGTACCCCATCTTCCGCCCAAATGCAGCTGGGATAGGCTCCAGCATTCCCCGCCACCCCGACAGGGACAAGCGTTAGAAAATGGATGAATGGATGATTTGAACTAATTCCAATGAAAGGTGGGGCACTAAATACTGTACTTTAAATATATCTATCCATCCATCCATTTTCTACCACTTGTTTCACATAACATTTTTATCGTAGCCAAACCCCATTTGCATGTTTTTTCTGAATCTGCCCAGTTTCACATTTTGCTGCCCAAAAAAACACCTTTGTATTTCAGATTGTGCCCATTTGAGAACCAACAGCATTCCATAAAGGCTTAAAAGCCCAGACCAGGACAGGGGACACTACTTACTTTGTTATATGTCTGTTTTCTTTGCCTCCTTATTTTTCTCCTAGTAGTTGTGTTTCCTAGGTTCTGATCCTTTTCCTCTCTGTTTAGTTTCCATGACAATCTGAGCACACCTGTCTGGAATAATCATGCTGGCATTTAAGCCAACTCTACTCATCTGGGGGTCGCGAGATATTTCACTCATGCCCCGACATGTTTTTCTACGCCATGTATGCCTCTATTCTACTTGCTAATCCTGCTCGTTGTGCTTACTCGGAACTAGTATACCCCAGCCTTCCTGTAATCAAGTTATTTTTTTCTTGTTTTAGTATTCTTCTAGTTTTTTGTATTTTTTCCCAGTTTTGTCGTGCCACTGGCTACTCCCGCTAGTGTCATAGATTTTGCTCAATTTATTTTATGATTTATATGACAATTATATGTATTTGATGTCTTTATAACCTATCCACACATATCTAACAAGGGTTGTTAATGATAAACCGATGCGCCGGATATCCGGTTCAAGAAGTGGCCGGTTTGGCTACGTCGGTTACAGTCCCCTCAATCAATAAGGTTATCACGCCGAACTAGAAATCAGTTGACGGTTTCTGTCTTAAAAACGACACGAGACCCTGGATTGTCTGTGAAAAGAGTCACACGCTCGTTACGTTACTTATGTAACTGGAGGCGAGAATAGACGTAGACACATAGACCGGGTATACCGCAAGAAGAGTAATCAGTTGACAGTTTATCTTTAAAACAACACAAGACTCACAGATGCCCGCCAAATAATTACCCACAATATATGTAACGTCAACACCATGGACCGTTTTCGTGCTGTGCCGTCCGTCAATATTGTAACATTTCAAGTACTGAAGGACAGCTTGACAGTTTGTCTTTCTTTATTACACAAAATGCAACATTCTCGTACAAAGGGCTCAATCTTCAAGCTCTCTTTTCCGGCAACATTCAAACGACCTTTGAACTCCACTTCCGGAAGTCCCGCCCCTCACTCAAGCCATTGGCTAGAACCTGTAGGCGTCTGTGACGACACTGACTTAACTTGACTCGTGGAAAAAATATATATTTGACATTTGACATGTTTGCATTTTTACTTGATTTAACATCTTGGAGGATATATGTTGTGTTCGACAAATTTGAAAATACTGGAAGATGAATGTGCCTATGAGTGTTCTCATTCATCAAGTTATTGTTATTCTCATGGCATTCGAGGGAGGAGTTATATTAGAAGACGTTTGGCCTGTCATCAAACTAGTTGACACCAATTCATGCTCATAGACTTAGATTGGACAGATCTAGTCTGAGCGCTTGGTGCCAAGGTCCTAAATATTGATCCTTTTACATGAGGAGCGTACACACAGGAAGGAATATTTTTCTTTTTTGTTGTGTAAAAATTATACATACACTAAATTGGATCGCATCAAATCGTTTTGTTTTATACAAGCTGTAAATAAATAGTTTTTGAATCGCATCGTAACCCATGTATCGCAATGCGAATCATATCATCCATCGCAAAAAGATTTACATCCCTAGATTTCACACACACTTCTGAACACTCTAAAACAGTCATCAATTTAACATGAAACTTCAATGGGTACTCAAATCTTAATGTACTTCAAACTCTGCGATGCACTGATAGGGTGGTACAACAACTAATATATTATGTTTTATGGGTTGAAATTCTATCTTTTCTTGATAAACACGTCTGCCCTACGAAGACCCTCCCATTCCTGCTCCTGCCTCCATGTTTTGTTTTTCCTTTGGAGAACCAGAATCAGCACAACCCTCAGCATGATATCCCCACTGGTGACATGACTGAAGGAAAAAACTCTTTACAACACATTTTCTTGGCAAAGTTATTTCCCCGGACACCAATAAAACACACATTTGACATATTGTCCCATCAGCTTTTGTTGCCTCCATCTAAACTCTTACAACTCACATATTTTCTGAGATCTAAGTTAATAGTTATTCGAGAATTAGAGAAGGAATCAAACCATGCAGTGGTTTACTGACAAGTGTCAAAACTGGGTCCTCTTGACCCAGACACTCACTGGGATGTCTCGCCTTGATGGCTTTTTGGCAGGCTCTTTAAACATTACTTACTTGCATATAACACACCATCTCAAATCAGACTTAAAAGTACAGTAAGTAGCATATGTAATATATTGTTGTAAGTTTTCTCTATTAGGAGTTAATTTGAAGCATTAGTAAAAGTTTAAGTACCAATGATTGTCACACTCACACACTAGGTGTGGCGAAATGATTCTCTGCATTTGACCCATCACCCTTGATCACCCCCTGGGAGGTGAGGGGAGCAGTGAGCAGCAGCGGTGGCCGAGTATCAGCATTGATATGACCAATACTGCCCTTGTAACTACTTGGTAAAGTATTGGATACCCAAATTTGGAGTATCACCCAAAACTAATACATAGAACCAAACAACAGAAGAATAAGTGCTTACTACATTTTAACAGACATGTAGATTGCACCATGTTACAACAGAAAGTAACTGGATAGCAAGTAGAGTAATAATAGTTTTGACAAAACATTACAGCCAGAAATTATGCAATATGTTAACCGCATTCATCAGCAGCCCAATTAGGAGGATTTTTAACCATTTTTGAAATGGTTCTATTATTATTTATAAACCAAATAATATATTGTGATATATATCGTTATTACAGGAGGCTGCAATTTATACCATGGTATAGATTTTAGGCCATATCGCCCATTCCTAAGCTCTACTAACAATTTTCACTGTTCGAGTTCAATGTCTTTGTACGAGCGTGCACACATTTATGGAGACATCAGTGTATCATTCATCCATTAATTTCTCCAAATAAAACATAATCTAAAAAAGAAAAACATTTTTTTTTCCCCCAAGCCCACAATGAAAAAACAGATAACAAATGTGTTTTCCTATGTATGATTTTGTGCTCAGTTGGAGAATGGACAAAACAGATAACGGGCATATAAACGTATTATTTGCGAATCCATTTGATACACCACGGTGCAATCCCAATACACCCGCTCACTCACTACCACGAGCCCTCACCCACTACTACTACACACTCTTCTCTGTTGTGAATTTTTTGAAGGTATGTAACGTTAATGTTTTCACATTCGCAAGCTTTAAAGTTTTAGTATTTAAGTATTATTATTTAGTATTTTAGCTCAACGTTAGCCAGCGGGGCTAGCTGGCGAACATTACAAACTAACATTCCAATTTAACATGATAGGCGTTAAATTGATGTTATATAACTTATAAAACTTTTGCAGAAATTGTGTATTTTTCTCTGGTCCAACATGAGCAAGTCAGCATCTGAAATGCCTCATACTCAAGGGCAAAAATTCACACCCCCAACTCATCCTTATCAGAATCAGAATCAGAATCAGAATAGTTTTATTGCCATTGTTTGAGAACGGGTTCATAAACTAGGAATTTTTCTTGGTGCAAATGTGCGACATAAAAACATATAACACATATTTGGTAATAAAAAGAGCTGTAACTGAGCTATCAGATAGACTTAGAAGGAATTCAAGGAATTCAAGGAGCTGCTGTTAGGTGTTATTGTTCATTTGCCTGATGGCCGAGGGGAAAAAACTGTTCAGGTGGCGGGAGGTGTGGGTCTGGATGGAGCGTAGTCTCCTGCCTGAGGGGAGAGGGGAAAATAGCGTGTGTCCAGGGTGAGAAGAGTCAGCTGTGATCCGACCCACACGCCTCCTGGTCCTGGAGGAGAACAAGTCCTGGAGGGATGGGAGCTTGCAGCCAATCACCTTCTCAGCAGCACGTACGATGCGTTGCAGTCTATTCTTATCCTGGACTGTGGCGCCGGGGAACCACATTGTGATGGAGGAGGTCAGGATGGACTCTATGATGGCTGAGTAAAACTGCACCAGCATCTCGGTCGGCACCTTAAGTTTCCTCAGCTGCCGCAGGAAGTACATCCTCTGCTGGGCCTTCTTGATGAGGGAGCTGATGGTCAGCTCCCACTTGAGGTCCTGGGTGATGATGGTGCCCAAGAAACGGAAGGAGTCCACAATTGGGACGGGGGTGGGAGAGTCAATCAGGGTGAGGGGGGATGGTGGGGCTGTGACTTTCCTGAAGTCCATGATCATCTCCACTGTTTTCTGGGCGTTCAGCTCCAGGTTGTTTAGGCTGCACCAGGACGTCAGCCGGCCCACCTCTCTCCTGTAGGCGAACTCATCGCCATTCGAGATGAGCCCGATGAGGGTGGTGTCATCCGCAAACTTGAGCAGTTTTACGGATTGGTGACTGGAGGTGCAGCAGTTTGTATACAGGGAGAAGAGCCAGGGGGAGAGTACACAGCCCTGAGGAGTACCAGTGTTTGTGGTTCGACTGTCCGAGACAATCTTCCCCAGCCGTACGTGCTGTCTTCGGTCTGTCAGGAAGTCATTAATCCAACTGCAGAGGGAGTCGGGCACGCTGAGCTGGTAGAGCTTGTCTCGTAGCAGTCCAGGGAGGATGGTGTTGAAGGCAGAGCTGAAGTCCACAAACAGGATCCTAGCGTAGGTTCCTGGGGAGTCCAGATGCTCCAGGATGAAGTGGAGGGCCAGGTTCACTGCATCATCCACAGACCTGTTGGCTCTGTAGGCGAACTGCAGTGGGTCCAGGAGGGGGGCGGTGATGTCCTTGAGGTGGGGCAGGACCAAGCGCTCAAAGGACTTCATGACCACAGACGTCAGCGCGACCGGCCTGTAGTCATTTAGTCCTGTGATCCGTGCTTTCTTGGGGACAGGGACAATGGTAGAGGTCTTAAAGCAGGACGGCACGCGGCATAGCTCCAGAGAGGTGTTAAAAATGTCAGCGAAGACAGGAGCCAGCTGGTCCGCACAGTGTCTGAGAGTGGAGGGGGAGACACCATCCGGCCCGGGGGCCTTCCGCGTATTCAGCTTCAAGAACTGCCGGCGTACATCCTCTTCTTTAATGGAGAGGGTCTTTACAGTCTTATGATGTTTTTGGAGTCCTGTGATGTCATTGGAGTCCTTTGAGTCCTTTAACTCCTTTAATGAAGTGCTGGCATTGGTGGGGAGGGTGATGGTGGGGGGAGCATGGCTTTGATGAGCTGAAGGCCGTTCATGACGACAGTAATGTGTGTTGAGGCCCTGAGCGAGAGTCCGGTCATTCGGGGCCTGGGGGGTTTTGGGCTTATAGTTCGTAAGGGCCCTTAGACCTCTCCAAACTGCCGCAGAATCATTGGAGCGGAACTGTTATGCCCACTGCCCCGACATGCAATGAGTCATTGGTACACCACTACCTTCACAGGAATGCCCAAAATGTAGGGATAGGGCTATAAAGTAGGGCGAGGGCGTGTATTGGGATTGGGCCCAATTTTACCCTTGTGTAGTTTTACGTGGCCTTGGGCTTGCAGTTTCTAGGGTTGTCAAAGTACTACTACTTTCGTCCCAGATTTAAGGATGTCAAAGACATACACTACTTTCGTCCTAATGTAACAGTGATGATCGGCTTAGTCCAGCTGTGGACTCAAATCTGTGATTCACTCATTTGTGCACTGTAAACTAGTATTACATTTAGTCAGTCCCTGCTCCCACTTGTCTATAATTCACTTCCTCCATCCATCCATCCATTTGTTCCGCCGCTTATCCAAGTCCGGGTCGCGGAGGCAGCAGTCTAAGCAGAGTTGCCCAGACTTCCATGTCCCCGGGAACATCCTTTAGTTCCACAAGGGGGACACCGAAGCGTTCCCAAGCCAGCTGTGAGACATAGTCTCTCCAGCCTGTCCTAGGTCTGCCTCTAGGCCTCGTCCCGGCTGCACATGCACACGAAACACCTCACCAGGGAGGCGTCCAGGAGGCATCTATAGTAGATGCCTGAGCCATCTCAGCTGGCTCCTGTCGACGTGAAGGAGCAGCGGCTCTACTCCGAGTCTCTCCCGGATGACCGAGCTCCTCACCCTATCCCTGAGGGTGATCCCAGACATCTTGCAGAGGAAACTCATTTCTGCCGCTTGTATTCGCGACCTTGTCCTTTCGGACATTACCCTATTCACTTCCTGAATTAGGATTTGGCCAATACCAATTTGCCAAAATGTTTATGCATTTAAGCTTTTTGACTACTCTTTTGCTGACCTTGACCTCTGTTTATGTCTTTTCCTCTAATGGTGAATTAGTGATGTAAAAGGTAAAAAAAAAAGCACCCTACAGACAGATAATTTAGAGCATATGTCCCTTATAGACATATGCAATTTAAAAAGGGAAAAAAGATTTGTATTTCATTTTTTGTGAACATTTGGAGGGGGGTCACTCACCCTTCTTCCTGGCTACCCTACAGACAGATAATTTAGAGCCTATGTCCCTTATAGACATATGGTATTTAAAAAGGGAAAAAATATTTGTATTTAATTTTTTGTAAACATTTGGAAGGGGGTCACTCACCCTTCTTCCTGGCTCGCAAGAGGGATCTGGGAAAGTTTGGAAAGATTCTTGGCGTACTCCTCCTCTATTTTTATCCTGAGAGGGAAGTAAAGAGTTTCATTAGCTCACAGCTTTTACACAACAGTATTCATGTCTGTGTTCATTTCCTGCACTGTGCAACACTGCGATGTAGTACAAAAGGGGAAAACCACATGTTGCAACTGTATGGTTATCATGGTAAAAATACAACAGAAACCCCCAAAAAGGGAAACAATACCTCTCTCGGACAAACTCAGCCATCTCTTTCTGCATCTGTTTCCCTTTGAACTGCTTCTGCACTAACACTTCAAACCCGGTGATGTAATAATTGCACTGGGCATCCTTCTTATCAGTCTAGAAAACAAACACACAGGAAATGTATTGATCAAACACTTAGCAGAAAACATTATAATGTCACACCTTAGTCTAATTAATTGTATTAGCAGCAGGTGGAACTACAAATAGGTAGTAGTGTCAAGAAACACCAGCTTCTAAATTTTACAGGAAACTTTTGAAATTTGAGTCAAAACATCAATAGTTTAGAATGACTGGTAGTCATACTGTAGGTAGAACCCACCTACAATAAACATTGTTTGCAAGCAGTTACAGTTATAAAAAAATTGTCTTTGGGTTAAAATAATTATTTCATGCCCAACACAAAATGTGACACAGTACTTGGAGGAGAATACTTTGTCACCAGACTTGTGCATATCTCAAGATGGATTTTGGTTCTCTCCTATACTTTCTAAATTCTAGAGATTTCGAGGATGTCGCTTGGCAACTCAAAGTTTCTGCTTCCACATGTGGCTAAGCCACTGTCTTTGTGAGGAGTCAAAATTAGCAGGTGATGAAATAATTTTTGATCCCCCAATGTATATAAATATAGAAAAATGATTGTGTAGCTGTGATTATTAGAGGTATTAAAGCTATTGCTGCTTAGAAAGTTTATCTTTAAAATTACATTATGACAATGAATGATAGATATTCTCCTACTGGTAACTCATTATGTGATAACTTAAAATGTTACTTAAAATAAGTAAAGTATTTTACTGCCTTTCTACATGTATACTAATCACATGTCTTTGGTTTGCTATCACTGAGTTCATTTCCAGAAATCAAAGAGGACAGCTATAAAGAAGGTTAACAAAAGGTTGGCAAAAGTTAACTATTAGGCCCATTTACACCGCACAGCAAATCTGATTGTTTTGCACTCAAGTGACTCAGGTTGGATATTTTATGCCAGTCTAAATGCTCCAAAGTGCTTCAAACCTGATATTTTTGCATCGGAAGATAATCCAAATTTGTTTGGAATCTGATCTTTTAAAAGTGACTGCAGTCTAAACGGAAATGCGACCTGATTGTGACTTTTACATCATCTTTGGGCGAACTACGTCATTTGTGTGCGCAGGAAAAGACGCAGCCTGCCAGTGGAAGTGGAAACATTATCACAACATCCAGTGTGGGTGAGCAAAGTATTTTTTCGGCGGCTGAAATTTCAGACCTCTAGTCCATAGTGCACAAATATTGTATGTATGTATTGTATATGTATGATATTTATTATATGTAATGTGTATTTATTATATGTAATGTGTATATATATATATATATATATATATATATATATATATATATATATATATATATATATATATATATATATATATATATATATATATATATATATGTATATACATATACACACACATATACATGCATGCATTATACATACAGTATATAATATATACATACATGCATACATACACTTTGATTCCAAAGAAATAGTGATTGTGGATGTCCGAAATTGACTTGTACGGGGTAGCGTATTTGGTAAAATGTTACGTACAATGCGTAAGTTCTTAATACAAGGTAAAAAATAAAGCAGAGTAGATCCACACTAATGTCTGTGTCTGCTCCACTTACCAGCTATAAAAAGATTATTAATATATTACATTATATAATTTGATTCATACATTGTATTTATTTCATTAATTTTCACGTAAAAAAACACTTTTTTAAGGTGTGGGGACTTTTATTTTGCAAAGTAGTAGCAGTAGTAATGACTTCCTTGTTCATTTACAGAATCCGGTCAACTTCCTTTGTTTTCGCTTTTTCGAATTGTACATGTAAGTGACGTCAATGCCATATTGGGGCCACATTGGGGTCTGTGCGCGTTTATACTAGAGTCTGATAAAGATCACATTTTACTTGCAGTGTAAACAGTCAGCTGGAAAAAATCTGATTTCGATTTGGCCTGCAGTGTAAATGTAGTCTTAGTTGGTAATCAGGCAGTTTAATTATAAGTTGTATGCAGCTTGATATTCAGATCACAATATTTGTCTTTATTACGAATAGGACAGTATACCTACAGTGTTAATTTCCCTGCCAAGTGGAGAGTGAAGGTAATGTTGTGATTGCTTTGAAACATTTAGTGAGTATGTAAACTACATAATCATACATAATAATGACACCTTGACGGAGGTGGTCTATAAAATGGTGGTGTCAATTATGATAAGGTATTTTTTTTATTCATTAGTTCACTAAAACACTGTGAGATCTGCGTTGGCCTAAACACCAACATATTTTCAACTTTGGCAACAGTTTTCATATTTTGTGTATTAACACAAGAGCTAATACAACTATGTTCAACCAAGAAACTAAAGGAGTTGGACTAATTATAATTTTTCTTTGATCAAGGGGAATTTTAATTTGCTTGGACTTAATATTTGAATATCTCAACAATATTTTTCGAAGGTTATTTCTTTTAAAAAGGTAGTTAGATCCGACAATCTTTCAGCATTATTACATTTTTTTTATATTATTATTTTTTAAGTATGATGTACTTTATTGAACATATACTTGATGGCATGAGTTTTAAAATATTAAACTGATCCAACTGAATGTTTAGCTGCAGTGGTGTCTGACTGCCATATGTTACAAAAAAATAGGCAATGAACTTGTTAAAACAGTTATTTCTTTAAATATTCAATCCCAACTTGGCCTTTTAGCAGCACTGGTACAACCAGCCTTTTGTGCATTTACTAAGTATTATTCAAAAAATCTACTCATATCTGTAAAGTTATAAAACATTTGATTGACCCTTAGACAACACAGTCAAAACAATAATGATATAAACATCTGTTACACTTGCAACATTTTTAATCAGACCAAGACAAAACAATCTGTCTTTGAAGATATTGCATAACTATTTAGCAGTGCTTCTTGTGTGGTGAGAGTGGTTTCTTGAAAAAATGTGATGGAAGGCTAACCCACATGTTGAAGGAACAGAAGCAATTCTAGTTGAAGGCATTGCATAGGTTGACCACGGCATATTTCAGCATCCCCATTTTTTTAGAGGTTTCAAATTTAGGGTTAGCAGCCACAGCTCATTCTGTGTGAACTATGAGTCAAACTTACACTCTTTGGAGTAAAATGACAGTATTCGTTAGAGATGTCCGATAATGGCTTTTTTGCCGATATTCCGATATTGTCCAACTCTTAATTACCGATTCCGATATCAACCAATACGATATATACAGTCGTGGAATTAACACATTATTATGCCTAATTTTGTTGTGATGCCCCGCTGGATGCATTAAACAATGTAACTTTACCATGAATTGATTAATGTGGACCCCGACTTAAACAAGTTGAAAAACGTATTCGAGTGTTACCATTTAGTGGTCAATTGTACTGAATATGTACTGTACTGTGCAATATACTAATACAAGTTTCAATCAATCAATCAACAACAAGGTTTTCCAAAATAAGAGAACAACTTCAACTCCAGTTATGGAAAAAAATGCCAACATGGCTCTGCCATATTTATTATTGAAGTCAAAAAGTGCATCATTTTTTTTAACATGCCTCAAAACAGCAGCTTGGAATTTGGGACATGCTATACCTGAGATAATCCTAATACCCACTACAACTATGGGAAATACTATACTTTGACTTTCACAAAGTGCATTATTTTTTATTTTTTTAAACATGCCTCAAAACAACAGCTACAAAAACAATGAAGGCACACAGCTTCAGTCCAGAGTATACTAGCGCATACTTGCCAACCTTGAGACCTCCGAATTCGGGAGTTGGGGGGGCGGGGTTTGGTGGTAGTGGGGGGTGTATATTGTAGCGCCCCGGAAGAGTTAGTGCTGCAAGGGGTTCTGGGTATTTGTTCTGTTGTGTTTATGTCGTGTTACGGTGCGGATGTTCTCCCGAAATGTGTTTGCCATTCTTGTTTGGTGTGAGTTCACATTGTGGCGCATATTTTTAACAGTGTTAAGTTGTTTATACGGCCACCCTAAGTGTGACCTGTATGGCTTTTGATCAAGTATGCATTGCATTCACTTATGTGTGTGTAAAAGCCGCATATATTATGTGACACGCTGTTTGTATGGAGGAAAAACGGACGTGACGACAGGTTGTAGAGGACGCTAAAGGCAGTGCCTTTAAGGCATGCCCCAAATATTGTTGTCCGGGTGGAAATCGGGAGAATGGTTGCCCCGGGAGATTTTCGGGAGGGTCACTGAAATTTGGGAGTCTCCCGGGAGAATCGGGAGGTTGAAACCGATACTGATAATTTCCGATATTACATTTTAAAGCATTTATCGGCCGATATTATCGGACATCTCTAGTATTCGTGCATTCATTTATGTTTCACAAACAACCACAAATTGTATTTTAAATGGTTCAGTGCTAAACTTAAAGCTCGACAAATGTAATACATATTTTTATTGCATTTAGGGTTGTCTTCAATTATTCGACGATTCGATTTGGAGTAGTCTGAATCGACCATTAACCTCACATCCGATTTTAAACTCACACTTCTTCCCTCCGTGGGAGGGAGGTGGGTTAATAACTTCTGAATTAATTGCATTCATCATGTCTTCTTTAAATATTAGAAAAAGATTTGTGTTTGAAGACAAATATTTTGTAGAGTAAGAGATAAATTGGTTGTCTCTTCAGCCTTTTTAAAAGTGGCCGCTGCCTTGTGATGTCACTTGTCTATAAAAACAGCTTGCCGTGTTTTGGCCTCCCACATCTCTCATTATATAAAATATATTCCTCTGAGCAATAATATTTTACTAATAGTGTGTTGGGAGGTTATTTCTACATGGAGGATATGATTAATGCTAGTTAGGACTAGGGATGCAGCGATTAAACGGTTTTACTATTAACCGTGATTAAAAGGTTATTTAATCGAAATGGCTCCACAATACTGTGTGTTTCAGTCCTCCTCACTCGCTATAAACCAGCCCTTCTCAAATAGTGGGGCAGGCCCCCAAGGGGGGCGCGGTGCGATGCCAGGGGGGCCGCATGTGACCTCGGGGAACATGCTTTTTTTGCCGTACCGGGATATGATGAAGAGAATGTAGCACTTGGCTTCACTGTAACCACGATGGGAGACGAGGAAAGACCGGTGTGTTGATTCCTTTAGTGTTAATAAGCTTACAATGTTATGCAGAGGTATAGTAATAGCAATTTTATGGACAAATTATACTCTTTATAGTCACGGTGCAGAGCGGGGGGGTGGTCGCAAAATATTTTCTTTTTCCTCGGAGGCGCTAAACCATACTTGCCAACCTTGAGACCTCCAATATCGGGAGGTGGGGGAGGGGGGGTGATTGGTCGGGGGGGCGTGGTTGGGGCGGGGGCGTGGTTAGGGGCGTGGTTAAGAGGAGAGTATATTTACAGCTAGAATTCACCAACTCAAGTATTTCATATATATATATATATATATATATATATATATATATATATATATATATATATATATATATATATATATATATATATATATATATATAAATACTTGACTTTCAGTGAATTCTAGCTATATATATATATATATATATATATATATATATATATATATATATATATATATATATATATATATATATATATATATATATATATATATATATATATATATATATATATGTGATGGTCCACAACTGTATGTGGCAAAATGCAGCTCCACACTGCTGTCGCTTCAACATATCACTGGCACCAGGTGGATTATGAATTTCTTTTATTACTGTGTCCTGCAAAACAGTGCAAATTGTGAGACTGTGAGTCCACTTGGGTCACGGGATTATCAATTGGAAGGCGTCACAGTTCTGAGCCCTTCCCGCAGGTAAAGTACATACCACTTCTCGCCAGCAACAGGCGCTGTTGCAATACTTCATTCATAATTTAATCAAGCATAATGAACGTCTGTTTCTACACCGTTACATATATATATATATATATATATATATATATATATATATATATATATATATATATATATATATATATATATATATTGATTTTATTATATAAATAAAAGAAATACTTGAATTTTAGTGTTCATTTATTTACACATATACACACACACACACAACACTCATCTACTCATTGTTGTACTTGAAAGTACAATGCTTTGTTAAGGGTTGAATTGTCCATCCTCTTTCTATTCTCTGTCACTATTTTTGTAACCATGCTGAACATCCTCTCTGATGATGCATTGCTGTGTGGCACGCACAAAAGTGCTTTCATCAAATGCACGAGAGTGTGGAATCTTCCATCTCTCCCTAGCATGGCCCAAAACCGGTCAATCCTTGCTTCCTGGGGAAGATCTTCCCTGGCAAGCAATTGGTACTCCAGTACTTGTACCCGGAGGCTGGTCAGGTCCAATCGCAGCTGCGGCAGACTTTTTTTTGGGGGGGGGGGGGCTTGGCCTCCAGCTCTGGCTGAATACCGGGAGTTTGTCGGGAGAAAATCTCTGTCGGGAGGTTGTCGGGAGAGGCGCTGAAAATTCTCCCGCTAAAAACGGGAGGGTTGGCAAGTATGCGCTAAACAGAAAATATTTGAGAAGCCCTGCTATAAACAGACATTATGCTGCTACGTTATTGGTGCAATCTGCACAGAACGAAAACAAAGTTACACCAGAAGAGCACGCCCTAAAGGATGGCACTACACCGAGGCTAGGAGGGGCTATAGCCCCATCAGAAATCTGATGATGATAGCTCACCAATTTGCCAAACCTGCCAAAAGCAAGTTGCGGCTAAAGGGTCCAATATGGGGCAGCTTTTGCGGGATCACCACTGAGTTTTACAGGCCAAAGTAAAGGTAAGACATAACTGAGTTAAATTATGTCATTTGCAACACTATATCAAGGGATCTAATGATGTGCATTCCATTTATTATTACCACCTCATAAAAAAGAGGATTAAAAATGAATAAATAAGCATGGATGACAGTTGATGATAATAACACTTGAGTTAATTTCCCACAATGTTACATTGTGGGAAAGTTAATCTTAGTCTTAAATCAATATTACAATTAGTAATGAATTTATGTATTGATAATAATATTTGTGTTTATATTTATTATTTTTGTACTGTTATTATAATGTTATTATTTGATAACATATTTCCGACAGTAATAAATAACATAAAAATCTCCAAAGAATATGTGATTTTATACATGTTTTGTTGTGAAATTAATCAATGCATAAATAATTGTGATTATCGTGAAACCGTGAATATTACACAAACTAAAGTTGTGCAGTCAAAATCTATAATCGTTGCATTCCTAGTCAGGACGGGCGCTCCCGTGGGACTTGCTGGAAACTGTGTAGCTCTCCTACAGAAATGTAGTTACGACTATAACCTCCTCTATTTAGTCAAGTATGATGTGTTCTGGGCAGCACGGTGGAAAAGGGGTTAGTTCAAATGCCTCACAATACGAAGGTCCTGAGTAGTCCTGGGTTCAATCCCGGGCTCGGGATCTTTCTGTGTGGAGTTTGCATGTTCTCCCTGTGTCTGTGTGGGTTCCCTCCGGGTACTCCGGCTTCCTCCCACCGCCAAAAACATGCACCTGGGGATAGGTTGATTGGAAACACTAAATTGGCCCGAGTGTGTGAATGTGAGTGTGAATGTTGTCTGTCTATCTGTGTTGGCCCTGTGATGAGGTGGCGACTTGTCCAGGGTGTACCCCGCCTCCCGCCCGAATGCAGCTGAGATAGGCTCCAGCACCCCCCGCGACCCCAAAAGGGACAAGCGGTAGAAAATGGATGGATGGATGATGTGTTCTTGGTACTGCGCGCCATGATCCAAGTACCTCGCAGACTGTGGTTTAGCCTTTTTTTGAGGTGGAAAAAGTCACAAATTATATCTTTATTTTGTTCATTTTAATGAAAGACTGTATTCCTTTTATACTTACTGTACCTTAACTTTGGAATATTCATGAATATGTAATAGAGCACTTCCATGTGATTTAACTGACACCTAGTGACCAGTCAGTAAACACTACTACATATAATCTGTTTTATTTCTCTTTAAAACAAAAACATTGATTAGACTGATTGTCGAAATGGGCAAACGTTAACTAATCAAGTTTGACTATGAAACTCCTTAGTCGCAGACAGCCCTAATTGCATTACATTGCTTATTTTTAGCTTTATGTAGTTGTGCAACTTACTCATAGAAATATATGTTCATGTGTCACCTAACATAAATCCAGCATAGAAAAGATGCCTCTTAAGTCTACCTGCAGTCTGCATAATGTATTCGATAATTAAGTCAAAATGGGTCAAAAGATTGTTATCAAGTTACTGAAACTTAAAATTCATTTAAACTTCCGAATGCAGAACATCTATTTAACATTACACATAAATGTCAGTTAATGTTAAGACCATAACTACGCAGGCTGTAGCAATGTATTTGTTGAAGTGGGGATAATAGATATTTTGTCTTAGTTTACTCCACTGTGTTATCTCTATGCTCATGGCTGCAGAATGTTTGCACAACACGTAACACGTGGAAGAGATTACACTGCAGGGAACTTCCAAACACAGAGAAGCAGAGGCCACCTGGAATGTGCTGTCTCGCAATGGGGATGCAGTCTATTATCCTGTCAGGCTATTTGGTATATTTCACAAAAGACACTGATTCTCAGAGTGTCGGGGCTCCATGAACATTGAGTATTAACTAAACAATCCAATTTAACCAAGCTTCCATCCATCCATCCATCAATCTTCTTCCGCTTATCCAAGGTCGGGTCGCGGGGGCAGCAGCCTATGCAGGGAAACCCAGACTTCCCTCTCCCCAGCCACTTCGTCCAGCTCCTCCCGGGGGATCCCGAGGCGTTCTCAGGCCAGCCGGGAGACATAGTCTTCCCAACGTGTCCTGGGTCTTCCCCGTGGCCTCCTACCGGTCGGACGTGCCCTAAACACCTCCCTAGGGAGGCATTCGGGTGGCATCCTGACCAGATGCCCGAACCGCCTCATCTGGCTCCTCTCGATGTGGAGGAGCAGCGGCTTTACTTTGAGCTCCCCCCGGATGGCAGAGCTTCTCACCCTATCTCTAAGGGAGAGCCCCGCCACCCGGCGGAGGAAACTCATTTCGGCCGCTTGTACCCGTGATCTTGTCCTTTCGGTCATAACCCAAAGCTCATGACCATAGGTGAGGATGGGAACGTAGATCGACCGGTAAATTGAGAGCTTTGCCTTCCGGCTCAGCTCCTTCTTCACCACAATGGATCGATACAGCGTCCGCATTACTGAAGACGCCGCACCGATCCGCCTGTCGATCTCACGATCCACTCTTCCGTCACTCGTGAACAAGACTCCAAGGTACTTGAACTCCTCCACTGGGGCAGGGTCTCCTCCGCAACCCGGAGATGGCACTCCACCCTTTACCGAGCGAGAACCATGGACTCGGACTTGGAGGTGCTGATTCTCATCCCAGTCGCTTCACACTCAGCTGCGAACCGATCCAGCGAGAGCTGAAGCTCCTGGCCAGATGAAGCCATCAGGACCACAAAAGCAGAGACCTAATACTGCAGCCACCAAACCAGATCCCCTCAACGCCTTGGCTGCGCCTAGAAATTCTGTCCATAAAAGTTATGAACAGAATCGGTGACAAAGGGCAGCCTTGGCGGAGTCCAACCCTCACTGGAAACGTGTCCGACTTACTGCCGGCAATGCGGACCAAACTCTGGCACTGATCATACAGGGAGCGGACCGCCACAATCAGACAGTCCGATACCCCATACTCTCTGAGCACTCCCCACAGAACTTCCCGAGGTACACGGTCGAATGCCTTCTCCAAGTCCACAAAATACATGTAGACTGGTTGGGCAAACTCCCATGCACCCTCAAGGACCCTGCCGAGAGTATAGAGCTGGTCCACAGTTCCACGACCAGGACGAAAACCACACTGTTTGTTACGGCTCAGACCCCTGCCGTCTGTGCGCACCTCGGGACACGCCCACGGGTGCGCTTATCCAGGGACGCGCCGCGCGCGTCTCCGCCCTGCAGCAGCCACCAGCTGAAATCACTCACCAGAAATCTGCACACCTGAGATTGATGAGGGTGTGCCGGATAAAGGCAGGGTGGACCCAAGGATCGGCGCGGGAACTTAGTTTTCTCATGGTGTACCGTAAGCGTCAAGCTTTATGCTCGCTCGTCTTGTTTTCCTCTCCGTGGCTTACTTGTCCCCCGCAGAATTCCCTCCGTCGCCTTGGAAGTGAGCTGTGCGCCTCACTTCTCTGGACCCCTCTGGATTCTGACTGCCTCCCTTGATCCTCGACCCCCCACTTTGGACTTGGACTTCTTGACGCCCCTCTCAGCCCCACGGACCGCCGCTTGTATCCCGGATCACCTGTCTGCCCCCTGGACTTCCTCGTATCTCGTTCAACACTTTGGTAATACACATTCCAGTTAAATACTACACATAGTCTTACACCATACACACTCTTGTATTCTAGTTCACACTCCATTTCCTTAGTTTAGTTGTATTGTTTAGTATTATTATATATATATTGTCTTTATATATATTATAAATATTTGTATATACTGCCCTATATGTTTGCCGTCACCTCCCCTAGTAAACCGTAACAGTAAGTTCCCGCCAAATTATATATAAGGACCTGACGGCACAGTTTTTCTTTAGCTCGTCCCCCAGTTACTTTAGCCCCGCCCCAGTGACATTAGCCCCGCCCCCAGTGACATTTTTTTCCCCTCTCCTCTTTTGCCCCATTCACTATGTCTTTTTCTTTTTTTCGCTCCACACAGGAGGAATTGTCTGGTCCTGTCGACCTGTCTTGGAAGGGAATGTTTAGTAGCAATATAGGCAAGGAAGAATTTTCTCGCCGACTGGACACCCTTTTTCCACCCGCAGTGTCTGTTTCTCAGTCTACTGGTAGCGTCTGGAATCCGCCTTTGGAGGGGGGGGAATGGTACCGACAGCTGTGCTGGTGAGGTAGCACAGCTGCGGCCAGCAAGACCACTACCACCGATCTTGCAGTTTGCCTGGCCGCACCCACCTACCACGCTACCAGCACTTGTCCCTGCGCTAGCCCCCGAGCTAGCACCAGTCCCCAAGGTGACCTCCGAGCTAGCACCAGTCCCTCGGCTAGCTTCCGAGCTAGCACCAGTCCCTCGGCTAGCCTCCGAGCTAGCACCAGCCCCTCGGCTAGACTCCGAGCTAGTACCAGTCCCTCGGCTAGCCTCCGAGCTAGCACTAGCCCCCGAGCTAGCACCAGTCCCCAAGCTAGCCTCCGAGGTAGCACCAGTCCCCAGGATATCCCCCGCATCTCCACCAGCTCCCAGACTGACCCCCACGTCTCCTCCAGCTCCTAGGCTGGCCCTGACCTTCGCCCCTCGGCCTGCAGCGCCGACCACTGCACTTCGGCCGGCAGCGCCGACCTCTGCACCTCGGCCGGCAGCGCCGACCTCTGCACCTTGGCCAGCAGCGCCGGCCTCAGCACCTCGGCCAGCAGCGCCGACCTCTGCACCTCGGCCGGCAGCGCCCACCCCAGCACCTCGGCCTGATCCTCAGCCGTCCTCCTCGTCTCCGGCGCCGCCAACGTCTGCTGCTTCCACGCCTGCATCGCCGATGACGTCCGCTGCTTCCACGCCTGCATCGCCGATGACGTCCGCTGCTTCCACGCCTGCATCGCCGATGACGTCCGCTGCTTCCACGCCTGCATCGCCGATGATGTCCGCCGCTTCCACGCCGCCGATGACGTCCGCCGCTTCCACGCCGCCGAAGACGTCCGCCGCTACCACGCCGCCGAAGACGTCCGCCGCTTCCACGCCTCCGACTTCATCCTCTTCGCCTCAGACGTCACCTCCTCGTTTCCGGCGAGACGCACCATGGCGCCACTCGTGTCTGCCTTCCCGACGGCTAAGATGGTGGCCATTCCTGGGTCGCCCGCCCCGCCGGCCTCAGCGGCGTTCTACTCGCCGCCGCCACCAGACTCGTCCCCGGTGGATTCGGGGACACTTGGGCCGGCGACCCACCACCAGTTCGCCACTCCGCCCTCCCCTGTCTGTTGTTCCTGTTTGGGGGGTTCTACTTCCAGGACATCTGGAATCTGTCCATAGTGGGGGGATACTGTTACGGCTCAGACCCCTGCCGTCTATGCGCACCTCGGGACACGCCCACGGGTGCGCACATCCAGGGACGCGCCGCGCGCGTCTCCGCCCTACAGCAGCCACCAGCTGCAATCACTCACCAGAAATCTGCACACCTGAGATTGATGAGGGTGGGCCGGATAAAGGCAGGGTGGACCCAAGGATCGGCGCGGGAACTTAGTTTTCTCATGGTGTACCGTAAGCGTCAAGCTTTATGCTCGCTCGGCTTGTTTTCCTCTCCGTGGCTTACTTGTCCCTTGTTTCTCCCGTGTCCCCCGCAGAATTCCCTCCGTCGCCTTGGAAGTGAGCTGTGCGTCTCACTTCTCTAGACCCCTCTGGATTCTGACTGCCTCCCTTGATCCTCGACCCCCCACTTTGGACTCAGACTTCTTGACGCCCCTCTCAGCCCCACGGACCCCCGCTTGTATCCCGGATCACCTGTCTGCCCCCTGGACTTCCTCGTAACTCGTTCAACACTTTGGTAACACACATTCCAGTTAAATACTATACATAGTCTTACACCATACACACTCTTGTATTCTAGTTCACACTCCATTTCCTTAGTTTAGTTGTATTGTTTAGTATTATTATATATATATTGTCTATATATATAATAAATATTTGTATATACCTCCCCCTGGTGTATGTTTGCCGTCACCTCCCCTAGTAAACCGTAACACTGTTCCTCCTGAATCCGAGGTTCGACTATCCGGCGTAGCCTCCTCTCCAGCACACCTGAATAGACCTTACCGGGAAGGCTGAGGAGTGTGATCCCACAATAGTTAGAACACACCCTCCGGTTCCCCTTCTTAAAGAGAGGAACCACCACCCCGGTCTGCCAATCCAGATGTACCGCCCCCGATGTCCACGCGATGCTGCAGAGTCTTGTCAACCAAGACAGTCCCACAGCATCCAGAGCCTTAAGGAACTCCGGGCGGATCTCATCCACCCCCGGGGCCTTGCCACCGAGGAGCTTTTTAACTACCTCAGCAACCTCAGCCCCAGAAATAGGAGAGCCCACCACAGATTCCCCAGGCACTGCTTCCTCATAGGAAGACGTGTTGGTGGGATTGAGGAGGTCTTCGAAGTATTCCCTCCACCGACCCACAACATCCGCAGTCGAGGTCAGCAGAACACCATCCTCACCATACACGGTGTTGGTAGTGCACTGCTTCCCCTTCCTGAGGCGGCGGATGGTGGTCCAGAATCGCTTCGAAGCCGTCCGGAAGTCGTTTTCCATGGCTTCCCCGAACTCCTCCCATGTCCGAGTCTTTGCCTCCGCGACCGCTGAAGCCGCACACCGCTTGGCCTGTCGGTACCTGTCCGCTGCCTCAGGAGTCCTATGAGCCAAAAGAACCCGATAGGACTCCTTCTTCAGCTTGACGGCATCCTTCACAGCCGATGTCCACCAACAGATTCTAGGATTACCGCCACGACAGGCACCAACTACCTTGCGGCCACAGCTCCAATCATCCGCCTCGACAATAGAGGTGCGGAACATGGTCCATTTGGACTCAATGTCCAGCACCTCCCTCGTGACATGTTCAAAGTTCTTCCGGAGGTGGGAATTGAAACTCTCTCTGACAGGAGACTCTGCCAGACGTTCCCAGCAAACCCTCACAATGCGTTTGGGCCTGCCAGGTCTGTCCGGCATACTCCCCCACCATCGCAGCCAACTCACCACCAGGTGGTGATCGGTAGAAAGCTCCGCCCCTCTCTTCACCCGAGTGTCCAAAACATGAGGCCGCAAATCCGACGACACAACTACAAAGTCGATCATGGAACTGCGGCCTAGGGTGTCCTGGTGCCAAGTGCACATATGGACATCCTTATGTTTGAACATGGTGTTCGTTATGGACAATCCGTGACTGGCACAAAAGTCCAATAACAAAACACCGCTCGGGTTCAGATCCGGGCGGCCATTCTTTCCAATCACGCCTCTCCAGGTTTCACTGTTG
The DNA here is from genome assembly GCF_033978785.1 of Entelurus aequoreus. Taxonomy (NCBI): domain Eukaryota; kingdom Metazoa; phylum Chordata; class Actinopteri; order Syngnathiformes; family Syngnathidae; genus Entelurus; species Entelurus aequoreus. The sequence goes on from NC_084738.1 coordinate 34,899,926, forward strand.
CTGCCAACATGAGCGTTGAAGTCCCCCAGTAGAATGAGGGAATCACCCGGGGCAGCACTCTCAAGTACTCCCTCGAGCGAATCCAAAAAGGGTGGGTACTCTGAGCTGCGGTTTGGCGCGTAAGCGCAAACCACAGTCAGGACCCGTTCCCCCACCCGAAGGCGGAGGGAAGCTACCCTCTCGTCCACCGGGTTGAACTCCAACATGCAGGCTCTGAGCCGGGGGGCAACAAGAATTGCCACCCCAGCCCGTCGCCTCTCACTGCCGGCAACGCCAGAGTGGAAAAGAGTCCAGCCCCTCTCGAGAGAACTGGTTCCAGAGCCCTTGCTGTGCGTCGAAGTGAGTCCGACTATGTCTAGCCGGAACTAGCTCAGGCTCCTTCCCCCCCAGCGAGGTGACGTTCCACGTCCCAAGAGCTAGCTTCTGTAGCCGAGGATCGGACCGCCAAGTGCACTGCCTTCGGCTGCCGCCCAGCTCACTTCGCACCCGACCTCTATGACCCCTGCTATGGGTGGTGAGCCCATTGGAGGGGGGACCCACGTTGCCTCTTCGGGCTGTGCCCGGCCGGGTCCCATGGGGGCAGGCCCGGCCACCAGGTGCTCGCCATCGTGCCCCACCTCCGGGCCTGGCTCCAGAGGGGGGCCCCGGTGACCCGCGTCCGGGCGAGGGAAATCTGGGTCCTTTGTTTTTATCTTTCATTGAGGTCTTCGAGCTTATCGTCAAGCTTATCACTCATAATTGTTTATCCAAATCAAGGGTGTTGAAACGTTTTTTCAAAGAATGCAGTTAGCCATTATGTGGATGTTTTCATTTTGTAAATGTATACCGTAATTTCCGGACTATAAGCCGCACCTGACTATAAGCCGCACCAGCTAAATTTAGGGGAAAATACAGATTGCTCCATATATAAGCCGCACCCGAATATAAGCCGCAGGGTTTTGATGTGTAATTACCGTAGTATATAGGGGTTCCTGCTACCACGGAGGGGATTGTTGGGACAGAGATGACTGTTTGGGAATGCAAAGCGTCCCATTTATTAACAATAAATCTTTCAATCATTCAATCAAACTTTCACATCTTTGACATGGCGAACAGCATTCATGCAGAGTACAAATAATACAACGGTGCAAAGTAATACAAAGTGCTCGCCTGTACGTTATCAAAATAACCAGCCTACCGGTATATGAAAAGTCAGTCTTTAATCATTGTGTCATCGTCTTTCTCCTGTGTACTAAAACCACGGAAATCCTCTTCGTCGGTGTCGGAGAAGAACAGGCCGTATATAAGCCGCACCGTTGTATAAGCCGCAGGGACCAGAACGAGGGGAAAAAGTAGCGGCTTATAGTCCGGAAATTACGGTACTTACAATCGTGGTCAAAAGTTTACATACATTTGTAAACACCAATAATTTCTACAACTCTTATTGCTGGGTATTGTGACCAAACAGCTCAATTTTTGTTTCATCTTACATCACATGGACAAAGATAAGACCTTCTGGAGGAAGGTTCTGTGGTCAGATGAAACAAACATTTAGCTGTTTGGCCACAATACCCAGCAATATGTTTGGAGGAGAAAAGGTGAGGCCTTTAATCCCAAGAACAGCATGGTGGTGTTAGTATTATGCTTTGGGCCTGTTTTGCTGCCAATGGAACTGGTGCTTTACAGAGAGTAAATGGGACAATGAAAAAGGAGGAGTACCTCCAAATTCTTCAAGACAACCTACAATCATCAGCCCAAAGGTTGGGTCTTGGGCGCAGTTGGATGTTCCAACAGGACAATGACCCCAAACACATGTCAAAAGTGGTAAAGGAATAGCTAAATCAGGCTAGAATTAAGGTTTTAGAATGGCCCTCCCAAAGTCCTGACTTAAACGTGTGGAAAATGCTGAAGAAACAAGTCCAAACCATTTTAGCTGAACTGCACCAACTTTGTCAAGAGGAGTGGTCAAAAATTCAACCAGAAGCTTGTGGATGGCTACCAAAAGCGCCTTATTGCAGTGAAACTTGCTAAGGGACATGTAACCAAATATTAACTTTGCTGTATTTATACTTTTGACCCAAGAGATTTGGTTACATTTTCAGTAGACCCATAATAAATTCATTAAAAAATAAAAAAAACTTCATGAATGTTTTTGTGATCAACAAGTATGTGCTCCAATCACTCTAGCATTTTTATTATTGGAAACTCAAGACAGCCATGACATTATGTTCTTTACAAGTGTATGTAAACTTTTGAGCACGACTGAATATTCACAAAATTAATAAACTATGTAAATTGTATTCAGAAATTGTTCAAACAATTTAATCTAATAAAAGTAGATAATTCATTATATAAAAATGCTAAATACAAATGAGTTATACATACTAATTTAATTTTCTGTGCGGGGTAGAGCAACAAGACACACCTTGAATTGAATTGAATTGAATTGAATTGAATTGAAGTATATTTATATAGCGCTCAACCTTCCCAACTAATGTTGTTCCAAAGCACAGCAGTTGCTGCAGGATGAAGTCTTCCATGCCACTCGTTCCCCTCCAGTTTTGTCTATTACGGTTAAGTAATTCTTCCGCGGTGCATAATTTTTGGTTATTTCCAGGCACCATAATTTTTATACCTACCTTAAAGGAGTACCTGGTATTTGTGTTTGATCTATGGATCTATTTTGCATGAGCTGGTCTTTATCGAATGTAAATTTGCCAATTCTACCAATGCCGCCTGCAGGGTCCAGTCCTACACGAACTGTTACATCTAAGTTATTCAAAATGTGAAGCATACTACGGCTTGCAATGTGTAATAGTTTCTTCCTGGATGTAAAAATTACAAACACTTAATATTTATCTTACTTGAAATTAGAGAGTGAGTTTTACATAATATTAAGGCATTAAAATGTACGTAAAAATCTATTACTGCAAGAGCATTTTTTATGTATTTAGAGTTTTTGCCTCCTAAATTGTACAACCAACCAAACAACCATGGTGATTGTGCTTCAGAAAAAAACCCAATCTGCATCATTTACAAATCACACCTTTCTATGATCTAAAATATGATAGTACACTCACCCAAAAGTAGTCACAGTAACTCCATTCGTTTGGCTTAAGCAGCTGCTGTTCTGGCATGGAGGCAGGCAGAGGGAAAGTCACACAATTAATCTGAAGATGGAGACAGAGAGAGAGAGAGAGAGCATCACAAAGAGGGCAGATAAATGTGCTGTTTATACCAACACAACTTGGAAAAAGTTTAAGGAATGCCTTTAAGGTTTTTAAGGCATTCCAAAAATAGTTGAAACAGGGCCAAACTACCGGCTGGAATTGAGGTTGCATAAATTAGGTATGTGCGCACACTTTGAGAAAAATAGAGGAACATTTTTATCAGCACAAAGTGCTGCCATGCAAACCCCAGAAGAACATTTTGAAAATCAGGATTGCATTTCTACACAATATTTTACCTTTAGATTTATTCTCATCTGCCAACCTCTTTTGGCTGTCTTTTTGACACTTACATGACTGCTTCATCCCAAGTGCAGGACTAATAGACTAAAAAACTCCTTTGTCCCACACGCCATCAGACTGTACAACTCCTCTCTGGAGGGAGAGGGGGTTACTAGGATGACAGGGGATGCAAAACAATAACAATAGTGAAATAAACTGCCTGTGGTGGCTCACATCCATCATACACATTTTTAATTTTCCTAAAGGAACTCTCCTGAAGGAATCAATAAAGTACTATCTATCTATCTATCTATCTACACAGAGCTATTTTAAAACAATGTTAAAAGGATAAAGCCATTGTTTACAAATTTTGGTAAATAAATAATCAGAAAATTTATATTTTGTTGTTTTCTTACTGTACCGAAAATGAACCGAACCGTGACCTCTAAACCGAGGTACGTACCGAACCGAAATGTTTGTGTACCGTTACACCCTTAGTATATGATTAAAACATATGAGCATTATGTTTGTGTTTAATTACAAGAAGTGTGTTTATCATACACATTCCAGCCACTTCATTTTACACACTATGGCCAGAGTCAGGACCAAACATGGTGAAACTGCGTTTCAGTTTTATGCTCCTAAAATCTGGAATAGTCTTCCTGAGGATGTCGGATGGGCCTCAAAGTTGGCAATGTTCAAATCCAAGCTGCCAACACTTTTACTGAATTGTGCATATAACAACTGAAAGTATTTTATTTACAGTATTTGATTGATTTTAATTATTTAAGACTGTTTTTAACATAATTGTATTTTCTGATTTTGATTGGAATTATAATTTGATATCTTTATTTTTGCTTTCTTTGAATTTTCTGTAAAGCACTTTGAAATTGACTTGTGTACAAATGTTTCTCTATAAATACAATAATATCGTGCCATGGTCTAAGGAACTGCACTTTTTTTAAATGTTGCCAATCGTTCACAATCTTTATGAGATACAAGAAGACGGATGTATGTTTTTATGCATTCTAACTCGTAAATAAATGTAAATAAAAGTTTGCTTTCACGGAAGCCAATGGAAGGTCCTCTTTTCCGTACATAAAACCCTCTAAAAATCATCCAAAAAGCGTCAACAATACACCATTTACATGAGGTGCCCTGATTTTTAACCAAGTATTAAAGATATTGTTATTATAAGCGCTAACACAGACAAACTATTTTTAGCAGCGCATTGTCACAGAGAGCTGACAAGCTTGATGCTGCTATGTTGACATTATCAGTTGGTGAGCTGCTTTTTTCGCCTCGGACCTTGTGAAAGTTTATTGTAGATTATAAATATTGTCCCTCACCTGGACAGTAGAAGGATCAGGACTTAATCCAATAAGTTGGTCAACTTTGGTTAATCAATCAATCAAACTTTATTTATATAGCACTTTTAATACACAGGCAAGTGGCAAACACAAAGTGCATCTACACAAAAAAAAGAAAAGAAAACACACACACACACATTCTGGTTATTATTGGGAATGGGGACCAAGTTTTTGATCATCACTTGTGGGGACCACCCTTTCTACAGGTTGTGGAGGCATAAAAAGAATTAGGTAAAATGGCCAGTGTCCAGTTAGCTCATACACGTCTTTAAATCTCTGGATTGATGAATTAATGTGCTGATCATTCTTACTGGGGACCCTGGGGAAAAAGAGTTAATATGGTTCATGGGGACCAAATTTAAATCATTTTGCATAATTCACACAAATTTGTACGTCACTACTGAGGACCATTTAAAAAAAAAAAAGTTCAAATTAAATATGACATGACCCTCAGTATACAGCACTACAGCTGTCCTCTTATAGGAAGTTTCACCACTTAAATGTACCAGCTACAGCCCGATGAGGAGGCTGCTGTGCAAATGTCTCACACTCAAACTAGCCACTAAACATGTTTTATGGGCCAAAGCTTAGAAATCACTTAGGCATTTTCAGAATGGATCTGACTATCATTTAAAAAGGTTTCCCTTTAGGGTACCTGTTTTTTTGTCCCCATACCGTCAGAGGTCCCCGAAAGGTGACTGTGTAAACAGAGCGATGTCCCCATTAAGTAAGCATTGCCAGAACAGACACACACACACACACACACACATAGACTGTTGACATTAACAAAATAAAAACAAAACATGGCATGGCACTGAGAATTTGAGGGAAAACGCCACCTTTGACGCATCCACACTGGAGAATAACTAAAATTAACCCCATCTAAAAAATACTATGAAACATACGATTAAATACATGTAAAGTAAAATATAAATAATATAAATAATACATTATAAGTTAATAAAAACGTATCGCTGAGAAAATAATAGTAATAATATCAATAATTAAAATAGAAAACAAAACAATAAATACTAAAGTTTAACAGCCTATTTAGACCCAGATATGCAGAGAAAGACACAAAAAGACGCTTGGTTCCACCTTCCTTTTTTTTTTGCTAGGATTATGAGTCATTCTTCATCTAAACAGGAATATAACAACATCCCATCAGTCGGTATCCTAATGACAGCATACATTGTTTTGTTATGTTTGCTGGCTCTCATGAAGTCTGCAGTGATAAATAATCAGTGATGTTGTTGAAGGAAAAAGCGAATGTTGTGATAAGTTTTTGAAGTGAATGCTTAAAATGGTCAAAATACATAAATATTTCATGTTCTAGTGTGTGTGTGACAATCATTAGTACTTTTTAACTTTTATTATACTGTAAATGTGCCTGTTACTACATTACATATATACTTACGGTGTGTATTTAAAAAATTGATAGAGGTTTTTGGATGTTTTTAGAGTGCTTTAAAGGCCTACTGAAACCCACTACTACCGACCACGCAGTCTGATAATTTATATATCAATGATGAAATCTTAACATTGCAACACATGCCAATACGGCCGAGTTAACTTATAAAGTGCAATTTTAACTTTCCCGCTAAACTTCCGGTTGAAAACGTCTATATATGATGACGTATGCGCGTGACGTTATAGTTAAACGGAAGTATTGGTACCCCATTGAATCCAATACAAAAAAGCTCTGTTTTCATCGCAAAATTCCACAGTATTCTGGACATCTGTGTTGGTGAATCTTTTGCAATTTGTTTAATGAACAATGAAGACTGCAAAGAAGAAAGTTGTAGGTGGGATCGATGTATTAGCGGCTGGCTGTAGCAACACAACCAGGAGGACTTTGACTTGGATAGCAGACGCGCTAGCCGACGCTAGCCGCCGACCGCACGGATGATCGGGTGAAGTCCTTCGTCCTTCCGTCGATCGCTGGAACGCAGGTGAGCACGAGTGTTGATGAGCAGATGAGGGCTGGCATAGGTGGATAGATAATGTTTTTAGCATAGCTCTGTCGAGGTCCCGTAGCTAAGTTAGCTTAAATGGCGCTGTTAGCAACAGCATTGCTATAGGCTTCGCCAGGCTGGAAAGCATTAACCGTGTATTTACATGTCCATGGTTTAATAGTATTGTTGATCTTCTGTCTATCCTTCCAGTCAGGGATTTATTTATTTTGTTTCTATCTGCATTTGAGCCCGATGCTATCACGTTAGCTCAGTAGCTAAAGAGCTTCGCCGATGTATTGTCGTGGAGATAAAAGTCACTGTGAATGTCCATTTCGCGTTCTCGACTCTCATTTTCAAGAGGATATAGTATCCGAGGTGGTTTAAAATACAAATCCGTGATCCACAATAGAAAAAGGAGAAAGTGTGGAATCCAATGAACCCTTGTACCTAAGTTACGGTCAGAGCGAAAAAAGATACGTCCTGCACTGCACTGTAGTCCTTCACTCTCACTTTCCTCATCCACGAATCTTTCATCCTCGCTCAAATTAATGGGGTAATCGTCGCTTTCTCGGTCCGAATCTCTCTCGCTGCATTGTAAACAATGGGAAAATGTGAGGAGTCCTTCCTCCGGTGACGTCACGCTACTCCCGGTACAGGCAAGGCTTTTTTTTATCAGCGATCAAAAGTTGCGACATTTATCGTCGTTGTTCTCTACTAAATCCTTTCAGCAAAAATATGGCAATATCGCAAAATGATCAAGTATGACACATAGAATGGATCTGCTATCCCCGTTTAAATTTAAAAAAAATTGTTTCAGTAGGCCTTTAAAGGAAAAATAGAGCGACTGCCAGAGGCTCCATTGTAAGCAGACTTTTGATTGCATTTATTTACTTGTTTAAATGCATAAAAAAAGGAAAAAACATATGTGTTCTTTTCTAACATAATGTGAACAAAAAGAAAAATTCCCCCAAAAAGTGCAGTTCCATTTTAACACTGTGATAATATTGTACCGTGAGATTTTGATATCGTTACATCCTTCGTCATGACATATCCCAAGTAACAGGACAAACTAATTGATCAAAAACCACTAGAAAGTAAGACTGGAAATAATCACCAAAGTTGGGAAAATTGCAGTAATAGAATATAATTGAAAGGACAAGAAAACTGTCTGAAGTACGTACAGTATGTTCAGTGTAAGCAAGGGCCAGCTGAGGGAGGGAGAATCGTGCCCAAACTCAGCACGGTACAAATGGCCTAGTGTGAGTACGCCTTTCGTCACTGAGCTGACCACATGGACTTTGTGTGATGCATATGCGGAGTTTCAGCCAAAGCCCTGCTGATTTACTGCCATGTCTGTTACATCAAAGGATGTTCTGCCTCAGATTTGTAGCTTCGCTCTTAGTCTGCAATACTTATTTTTAAAGCCAGGATCTCATTTTAAGTGAGAGGCAGTACAGGATGTGACAATATAAAACGGTCGTTTTTCTTTTTCATATCACTGTGTTTGAAACTTGAGATATAAAATAACAACCACCACGACTTATATCATGGTCAGTTTATGCATTTTTTCCTCATCTGTTGTTTCTATGGCTCCAATGATAGCCATGTGCTATCAATACCTACATCCTGGTTGCTATGGAAGCACAGACATGCATTTGTAAATAGTCATATTGATAAGAAACACAGTAAGGAGGACTCTATCATATCACAACGGTTTTTGTACAGTGGAAAAACCATCTTGATGCTGCATAGGATGATGCCAATGTGCATGTCTACACAAGCATAAAAAAACATGGAAGACTTCAGACAGAATTCCAGTCACCAAACTGTATAATTTGTTTTCTTTACTGGCCCAGTGGAAGACGTGATGCCCACACCGATGATTTGTAATTTATAGCTGATATAATACAGATGCATTTGTCTTAATAAGAAAAAAAAAGCTCCGAACAGGAGTGTTGGCATTCTTTCCAAAGAATGTGAGATGAAATGAAATGTGGCTCCCCTCTTGGTGTTAAATGTGACCTTTCACATCTACTGAAGAGGCTAAGGGGTAGTTCATGGAAAGTGTTCCCACTCACCGTCACTGTGGTCTCCTTGTTCTGTTTCCTGGTGGGCGACGTTGATCCCGGACACTGTAGAGAGAGGAGAGACAGTCCGTCAAAGCCTCCATCCTCCATGTCAGACATGACTCCTGCACATGCACACACTGTCACACTCACACACATATACACACTAGCACAGTTGTTTTGGTGGTGAGCTCTGTTAGCTTCTAACTGGTGCTCTTGCTGCTCTTGCTACTGTGTATATGAGTGTGTGTGTGTGTGTGTGTGTGTGTGTGTGTGTGTGTGTGTGTGTGTGTGTGTGTGTGTGTGTGTGTGTGTGTGTGTGTGTGTGTGTGTGTGTGTGTGTGTCTGTGTGTGTGTGTGTGTGTGTGTGTGTGTGTGTGTGTGTGTGTGTGTGTGTGTGTGTGTGTGTGTGTGTGTGTGTGTGTGTGTGTGTGTGGATGGACAGGGTTGTGAGCAGTGTAAAGCTTTTTCATGTTTTTGAGTGTTGCTGTCGTTTGTGTTTTTGTACTGCATGTAACTTTTGTCACACTTTTTTGGATCTTAATTTATCTTGACGTTAGTTCCTACCTCTGTTCTTACTGTGTCTATTACCGTATTTTACTACCACCACCGTCAAGCATGGTGGTGGTAGTATTATGCTCTGGGCCTGTTTTGCTGCCAATGGAACAGGTACTTTAAAATGGCACAATGAAAAAGGAGGATTACCTCCAAATTCTTCAGGACAACCTAAAATCATCTGCCCGGAGGTTGGGTTTTGGGCGCAGTTGGGTGTTCCAACAGGACAATGACCCCAAACGCACGCCAAAAGTGGTAAAGGAATGGCTAAATCAGGCTAGAATTAAGGTTTTAGAATGGCCATTCCAAAGTCCTGACTTAAACGTTTGGACAATGCTGAAGAAACCAGTCCATATCAGAAGACCAACACATTTAGCTGTACTGCACCAATTTTGTCAAGAGGAGTGGTCAAAATTCAACCAGAAGCTTGCCAGAAGCTTGTGGATGGCTACCAAAAGCGCCTTATTGCAGTGAAACTTGCCAAGGGACATGTAACCAAATATTAACATTGCTGTATGTATACTTTTGACCCAGCAGATTTGGTTACATTTTCAGTAGACCCATAAAAAAAAGTATGTGCTCCAATCACTCTATCACAAAAAAAATAAGAGTTGTAGAAAGTATTGGAAACTCAAGACAGCCATGACATTATGTTCTTTACAAGTGTATGTAAACTTTTTTTTTTTTTTTTTGTCATAAAGAAATACAATCATGTGTGCTTACGGACTGTATCCCTGCAGACTGTATTGATCTATATTGATATATAATGTATATATTGTTTTTATGTTGATTTAATAAAAACATAAAAATAAAATAAAAAATATATATATTTATTTTGGTTGGGGTCCACTGCTCTAAAGGAGTCGTTTGAAGTTTACAATGTTTTTCCAACATGTAACGTCAGCAGATGTCTCTATAAATGGTAATGTTTTACCCTAAGAGCTTTGCGCGAGTCCGCCATTGTAGTCCGACGTTGTAGTCAATAAGCTCCTTCTTTTTCGCTATCCTCTTGTTGTGGGGCAGTACATGCACATGCATCCTCCGCTGTTGCCATTTCTAATACAAAGCCGCGTATATATCTGTTAGTAGACTCCATATGGAAGCAGTAAAAACTACAAAAGTGCGGACGAGGAGAAGACGCAGTCAAAGTGGAGGCACGTAAATAAGACCGCCTACAAAATGGTGCACCCTAAAGAGGTCAGAAAGCAGCTTCAAAATGGTCTGTAAAACATAATAATGCAAACATTTGACCAAAGAACCACCATTATATGTTATGTAGACTACAAAAAAGTGTGGGGGTCATCATAATATGACCCCTTTATTTTTGCTACAGTATGTCTATGTTGGATATTATTACACTTTGTTGCTCACTATTAAAAACTGTGGTTATGTATGAGACATTACCTTCTGGAAGCAATTAAGATTGAAGAAGAGCATGACCATTTACTCATTGATTTCAGATTATTGTTTGAGGGGGCCACAAAGTGACAGAAAACATGAAGAGATTGCGTGACTTCATAGCCTCAATCATGCAAAAACATTGAATACAGGAAAAAAAAGGTCCCCTATGCAGATGACAATTGTTGTTGTTTCAATGACTGCAGGAAGGTAGTAAAACAAAGCGACAAAGTGAAACCAAGTGGTGGGTGGATGTTATATAGCTGCAGTACCCAGACTGCCTTGTTAATTACGATCACGGGAACAGATAGTGTGGGAAGGATTAATCTGCTTTAATTGCCATCAGCATCTCTAAAAGGAAAGGAGGGGACTGTTTAATGTGGAAACCCATTACTAGTAATTATCTTCATTGAAACATAAGCTCCTGAGTTCATCTTAATAGAGATGATATTTAGCTGAGAGTACCAAAGTTTAAAAAGAATCATTACAAGAAAAGTCAGCTTGAAATTTCTTTAACGTTACTTTCCTTGCATTACAGACCCTTAAAGGCCTACTGAAACCCACTACTACCGACCACGCAGTCTGATAGTTCATATATCAATGATGAAATCTTAACATTATAACACATGCCAATACGGCCGGGTTAACTTATAAAGTGACATTTTAAATTTGCCGCTAAACTTCCGGTTCGAAACGCCTCTGAGGATGACGTATGCGCGTGACGTAGCCCGGGGAACACGGGTATGCCTTCCACATTGAAGCCAATACGAAAAAGCTCTGTATTCATTTCATAATTCCACAGTATTCTGGACATCTGTGTTCGTGAATCTGTTGCAATTATGTTCATTGCATTATGGAGAAAGAAGCTGAGCAAGCAAAGAAGAAAGTTGTCGGTGCGAAACGGACGTATTTTTCGAACGAAGTCAGCAACAACAGTACACAGCCGGCGCGTCTTTGTTTACATTCCCGAAAGATGCAGTCAAGATGGAAGAACTCGGATAACAGAGACTCTAACCAGGAGGACTTTTGACTTCGATACACAGACGCCTGTAGAGAACTGGGACAACACAGACTCTTACCAGGATTACTTTGATTTGGATGACAAAGACGCAGACGTGCTACCGTGAGCATGCAGCTTTGGCTTCTAAACATTTGATCGCTTGACCGTATGTGCGCAACTTTTTTTTTGCGTATGTACGTAACTTTTTAAAAATATATAAGCTTTATGAACCTTGGGTTAGGTGAACGGTCTTTTGGGCCGAGTGATTGTGTGTGTTGATCAGGTGTTTGAATTGTATTGGCGTGTTCTATGGAGCTAGGAGCTAGCATAGGAGCTAGGAGTTAGCATAACAAAGACGTAGGTGTTTTTATGCAGGATTAATTTGTGTCATATTAAATATAAGCCTGGTTGTGTTGTGGCTAATAGAGTAAATATATGTCTTGTGTTTATTTACTGTTTTAGTCATTCCCAGCTGAATACCAGGTACCGTGAGTATGCAGCCTTGGCTGCTAAACATTTGATAGCTTGACCGTATGTGCGCGTCACGTACGTAACTTTTTAAAAATATATAAGCTTTATGAACATTGGGTTAGGTGAACTGTCTTTTGGGCTGAGTGATTGTGTGTGTTGATCAGGTGTTTGAATTGTATTGGCGTGTTCTATGGAGCTAGGAGCTAGCAGAGGAGCTAGGAGCTAGCATAACAAACACGTAGGTGTTTTTATGCAGGATTAATTTGTGGCATATTAAATATAAGCCTGGTTGTGTTGTGGCTAATGGAGTATATATATGTCTTGTGTTTATATACTGTTGTAGTCATTCCCAGCTGAATATCAGGTACCGTGAGTATGCAGCCTTGGCTGCTAAACATTTGATAGCTTGACCGTATGTGCGCGTCACGTACGTAACTTTTTAAAAATATATAAGCTTTATGAACCTTGGGTTAGGTGAACGGTCTTTTGGGCTGAGTGATTGTGTGTGTTGATCAGGTGTTTGAATTGTATTGGCGTGTTCTATGGAGCTAGGAGCTAGCAGAGGAGCTAGGAGCTAGCATAAAAAACACGTAGGTGTTTTTATGCAGGATTAATTTGTGGCATATTAAATATAAGCCTGGTTGTGTTGTGGCTAATAGAGTATATATATGTCTTGTGTTTATTTACTGTTGTAGTCATTCCCAGCTGAATATCAGGTACCGTGAGTATGCAGCCTTGGCTGCTAAACATTTGATAGCTTGACCGTATGTGCGCGTCACGTACGTAACTTTTTTAAAATATATAAGCTTTATGAACCTTGGGTTAGGTGAACGGTCTTTTGGGCTGAGTGATTGTGTGTGTTGATCAGGTGTTTGAATTGTATTGGCGCGTTCTATGGAGCTAGGAGCTAGCAGAGGAGCTAGGAGCTAGCATAACAAACACGTAGGTGTTTTTATGCAGGATTAATTTGTGGCATATTAAATATAAGCCTGGTTGTGTTGTGGCTAATAGAGTATATATATGTCTTGTGTTTATTTACTGTTGTAGTCATTCCCAGCTGAATATCAGGTCACCCCCGGCTCTCACAGCATCTTCCCTATCTGAATAGCTTCAACTCCCCACTAGTCCTTCACTTGCACTTTACTCATCCACAAATCTTTCATCCTCGCTCAAATTAATGGGGAAATTGTCGCTTTCTCGGTCCGAATCTCTCTCACTTCATGCGGCCATCATTGTAAACAATAGGGAACTTTGCGTATATGTTCAATTGACTACGTCACGCTAATTCCGGTAGGGGCAAGCCTTTTTTTATCAGATACCAAAAGTTGCGATCTTTATCGTCGTTGTTCTATACTAAATCCTTTCAGCAAAAATATGGCAATATCGCGAAATGATCAAGTATGACACATAGAATAGATCTGCTATCCCCGTTTAAATAAAAACAATTCATTTCAGTAGGCCTTTAAGAGAGCGCAGACTGCATTCACTGTGAGACCATGGAGGAGATGAAGTTTAAGATAGCGAGCCATATTTGTGACAATTTTTTGGACATTAAATTCCATAACTGGTTGAGTTATGTTGCTGATAAACAGACAAAACAAGCCCAGGCCAAAATATAACATCTTTGGCGGTGGTAAGAAAGTCTGGAATCTGCAAAGCGAAGCGTGCCGCTTGTGTTTCGAGCGTTTCCAAGACAACACAGAGCCAGCCGGTCGCGGTGCACCGCACGGTTTGAAAGCACACAAAAAAAAGTTACAACGCGGGAAATAAGAGTAATCTAAAAAGCTACTCGATACATCCTCAATCCATCCATCTATATTTCAACTGCTTGTATGTTGATGTCGCGGGGGAGGGTGGAAGGCAGGGCTGGACAAGTTGCCGCCTCAAACCGTCACACTGAAAAGATATTTGAAGTTGAAGCCAGCAAAGCCAACCATCAGTTTGTGAGGTATTTACAATATTACAAGTTGAATTGAATTTATTTTTCTGAGTAACAACATTTTCCAGACTGATATAAAACATTTTCTCTGTAGAAGACACTGCTTCCCATAATGTAAACGTTGAAAGACACTAAACTGTACATTATTGTTTTACTATTGTTCCACTGGATGTTTACAATGTTACTTTAAAGACATCAACTGTGAGTTATTCGTTTAAATATTTACTTGAAACAGTAGATGTTCCTGTACAATTATCTGCACTTAGAAATACTTGTTTGCAGTAAAAAAATATGATGAGAACATTTTCAATTACAGTAAGTGTGTTTATCCTAAACATTCTTGCCACTTCATTTTACTCACTATAGCATTTTTACCATGCTTTTTTTAAAATTTATACCGCAATAATATCGTACTGTCGCCTTAATACCGTGATTGTATTGTGAGATTTTGATACCGTTACATCCCTAGAAGTAAATCATGTGTGTGTGTCATGTGATTTCACTTACTACATCCCCATTTGAGTCTCCAGTTCTTACTTCCTTCAAAGTATGCTCTAGCGTTTGTGCCCAGTACAGGTACGTACATTCTCCCACCAAATAGATTACTTTTAAAAACCGTAATTCGCAACATTGTCGCAAAAAGTGAAAGTGTACGCTACTTTCAGGCCCTGTCAAAAAAACAACAACAAAAAAACAATCATTATAAATAAAACCTTGAATTATGAATAATGATTCTCGATTTGCAGAAGTACAGGTAATATACAGTATGCCCTCTGCCATAATGACAGAAGTTTTTACTGTTACACTACCAGGGATTCTGGCCCTTATAATGTCTGCTGAGAAAAGATCTAACCCTTGATAAACCCAATAACTAGAGTTTTGCCACTAAATTAAGAAAATAAGAGATTTTTAAATATAAAGGAATTACTCTCTTCCCTACAGTTTGTTTTAATATGAGCCTTTAAAACACTTTACTTATTTAATCAAGGTGAACATTTTCTGTAGTTCAATATGTGAAACTGCATTATTGAAACCTAAACGGCAACTATTTATATTACAATTATGTTGTTTGAAATACAAAATGCTATTATCTGATTTTTTTTACATTTCTAAACATGAAAAGACAACATATTTTTTTCTGTGTATTTTATCCATTAAGGATATTTTGTGTTGAAGTGCCATTTTTGAAAATGTGATTTGCTCCTATAGGAGACCAGCTTACAGGGTATGTTCCCAAACTGTTCAAAGTTAAATTTTTTCACCAAAAAATTCAACAAAAACACCACCGGCTAGCTTATGTTATCATTAGCGGTTTAACACAACATACATCATTTTAAAACTGTCTATATTTTTCACAATTAAATAAAAATGAATACAAATTGGTCGCCCGTCAGAAGAATTTTGTTTGGCGTTCTGACTTGTCACTAATTATCACTGTCTTGTCCACATGTAAATATTTGGAGTGTGCGCACAGAAAAAAGCAGTTCAAGAGAAGCAACTAACACATTGTTGTCACGATAGAATATACATTTAAAAATAGCTAACATTTGTAGCTAAACCGTCATGGCCTGTTCAATCAATCAATCAATCAATCAATCAAATTGTATTTATATAGCCCTAAATCATAAGTGTCTCAAAGGGCTGCACAAGCCACAATGGCTCAGATCCCACATCAGGGCAAGAAAAAAACTCAACCCACTGGGATACAATGAGAAACCTTGTTGCCCTGGTCATATAATGAGGTTTAGTTTGGTAATATTATCCTCAGTTTATTGTCTATATCTGTTCCAACGCCCTCATTAGTCTGTTTCGCCCTCCGCGACAAGTTACGTTTGGCCTCATGCTACTTCCTAAGTTTTGTCATTGCTACGCCATGCCGCTATGCTAGGCTAAGTTGGCAGTTCAGTGAGTTTGTATTGTGCCTCGTATTTCGGATTAAATCGTCATTCTTAGCGTCAAGCTGCCTCCTGCCTTTTTCCCCCTGCATCTTGGAAACACGACCTCCGCAGACATGCGACCCATTCGTAACAAAAAACTCAAGAAAGCAATGCGCGTGCACGTGTAACATTACACATTTACATCATTACGTACTAAAAACTATAAGTGAGCGGGATATAATGCTTGCAAAACTTTGGAAAGTTAACACTCTCTAGGTAAAAAAAACTTTAATTAAAGTGACCTTTTTGTAAATAGATCATTAATGCATTATCATCATTCATATGAAGAACATCCATTCATCCATTTTCTACCGCTTGTCTTGCAGACAAATAAAATCTATTTCTTGAACTTTTTGTGATGTTGAGAAGTACTGTATATAAGCATATACTTGATGTTTACCTGTGGCTCTGTACTGCTTTTCCGTATCAGACTGTTGTGTGGATGTTCCAAACTCCCACCATTCACTCCATTCACTGTGGACACAAGAATTTAAGTATTTTATATCACGTTTAGTCTTCTTGCAAAATAAGTATACATATATAATAAGTCTTAATATGTAAAAATATATATACAACATATTTTTCCCAAATTTTACTCATGAGTAATCACTCACATTGCCATTAAATAAGTATCACTAATCCATCCATCCATTTTCTACCGCTTATTCCCTTCGGGGTCGCGGGGGGCGCTGGAGCCTATCTCAGCTACAATCGGGCGGAAGGCGGGGTACACTCTGGACAAGTCGCCACCTCATCGCAGGGCCAACACAGATAGACAGACAACATTCACACTCACATTCACACACCAGGGCCAATTTAGTGTTGCCAATCAGCCTATCCCCAGGTGCATGTTTTTTGGAGGTGGGAGGAAGCCGGAGTACCCGGAGGGAACCCACGCAGTCACGGGGAGAACATGCAAACTCCACACAGAAAGATCCCAAGGCCGGGATTGAACTAACGACTACTCAGGACCTTCGTATTGTGAGGCAGACGCACTAACCCCTCTTCCACCGTGCTGCCCAGTATCACTGATATTATTTTTATTTATATTTAATAATTAATTCAACAAAAGCCTATTACTCATTTTAACTTGAAGAAGCTATACGAACAAAAGCACAATACATTTGGTTTGTAACTATTTCAAACTAATAAGGGGCTTTTTTTTATATATTTATTTATTAATTTGATAGGGAAATCATAATACAGGTACTCAATTAATCAATCAATGTTTACTTATATAGCCCTAAATCACGAGAAAACAGACACTTTTTTTTTTGCCCCCCCCCCCCCCAAAAAAAAATAAAACTAATACAAAAAATACAAACAAATTAATAAATAAATAACATTTTAAGAAAAAAATAAAATAATAATAAAAGTAAAAGAATAGCACCCCTTCCAGCCCCCCGTCCTACATTTCAGTCACAGTGGGTAGCAATGTACTGCCTTCCTCTTCACCACAAGCAGATAGAGAATCACACTAACTGACTAAAAGGGAAAAAAAAGTAACAACAAAAATCAAAATCACAAACATACAGAGAAGTGTCACTGAATAAAAACAACAACAACAACAACAACAAAAAAGAGTTGAGGTAAGTGGAACGGTTCATTGTCAACAGTGGGTGTCACATTTATCCTATCGTGTCTTTAATTTAGCTATGTAACTAATTATACAGCCCAAGTCAAGTCAAATTGTTTTGGTGTACCCCTCAGATTATATTTAACTTTCTCTAAATCTAAGAAAAACATGAGGTCCTTAAGCCATAGGGAGGCCTTGGGGCCAAACTGTGATTTCCACTCCAATAAAATCCTTCTACGAGCTATTAATGATGCAAAGGCAATACTATCCCTAAAAGTTTGCTTAATTTTTTGATAGTTTGGTGGAATTCCAAAAATAGCCAATTCTGCACAAGGCGTCAATAAGGGGCTTTTTGACAGCAGTATTACCTATGCAATTTCAAAGATTTCTAGAAAATCTCAATTCACACCAATCAAACTAAAGCACTTTGACATTGTTAGGGAATTAAACCCATTTGTCATTGAAAAGCAGATGAGTCACAATCATTAACTATCATGCACCAATTAAGGAACAGTATTTTCTATATTTTGGGTGAGGTTTTATTCTGTTTACCTGAAAAAAAATTTTACTTTGATATCAACAAAAATAAAAAGTAAGGAAGCATTGGCCTGTTCTTTCCTTGATTAATGTCATTGTACATATCGATTTATGGATCTCAATCAGGGTTTCAAATGGAGCTACCGTATTTTTCGGATTATAAGTCGCAGTTTTTTTCATAGTTTGGCAGTGGGTGCGACATATACTCCGGAGCGACACATGTGTGAAATTATTAACACATTACCGTAAAATATCAAATAATATTATTTATCTCATTCACGGAAGAGACGAAGCAATGTCAGCAATCGTCACACACACGTTAGCAATCGTCACTCACACGTCAACCAATAAGAATTCGGCGGGGGAGGGTCATGGCAGAAGTGCATTGTGGGTCATGGGATGCTAACTGCTATATGCTAAATGCTACTGCCGTAGCTATTAAAATGGATCATTTCAACATTGGCGGTAACTTATAAAAACTGAGAAGGGCTGAACAAAAATGGCACCGAAAAGGAAATCATATACTGCAGATTACAAGCTGGACGTAGTGAAATATGCAGCAGAAAACGGCGATCGAGCAGCAGAAAGAAAGGACGCGAGCGGCGCATACCAGGAGCGACAACGAGGAAGAAGATTTCATCGGCTTTAGCGATCGGGAGTGACAGATTGTTTGGTAAACGTATAGCATGTTCTATATGTTATAGTTATTTGAATGACTCTTACCATAATATGTTACGTTAACATACCAGGCACATTCTCAGTTGGTTATTTATGCGTCATATAACGTACACTTATTCAGCCTGTTGTTCACTATTCTTTATTTATTTTAAATTGCCTTTCAAATGTCTATTCTTGGTGTTGGATTTTATCAAATAAATTTCCCCCAAAAATGCGACTTATACTCGAGTGCAACGTATATATGTTTTTTTCCTTCTTTATTATGCATTTTCGGCCGGTGCGACGTATACTCCGGAGCGATTTATAATCCGAAAAATACGGTAATACCGATGAATGAGAGCATTTTTCAGCAGTGGAGTGGGAAACATATTACAATCCTCTTAAGGTATCCGTGTTAATCAGCCTTCAGAGGGGGACGAGAGCCAAAAGACTGACAGAGGAGCCCTTAGTTCTGCGGTTAACACTATTGATAAAATGTGATCCAGGAAGCGTCTGTTTCTATGTGTGTGTATAAATATATAATGTGTGTGTGTGTGTGGTGTAGATGAGAGGGTGCTTTGTGCCCATAGTGGAAGTTTAGTACAATTCATAGCCTCGGGTCACAAAGAGATGAGGAAGCTGCAGTGATAGAAAAGTTCCGACACGAAAGGCGGAGTAGCTCTTCTATATACCTGCTTGTAAGGAGCTCTTGTGGCGCAAGGAGGATTTTGGTGTCCCGGGTACACTGGAAGGTCTCTCCCATGTTGTCTCTGATGGAGTGAAAACAAGGAAAACCCATCACAGTTGGACAACAGAAACATCTGTCGTTTTTACTACTTTATTGCTCAATAATGGTTCAATATACTGGATGCTCATTCATTCAGCTTCAGAGCGTTTTCACTGTGCGAAGTGCAGCACAGGGGGCCTTTTTTCTTTCCTCCCTATATTCTGAATATGCAAATAATTCATAAGATATATTATTAGGGCTGTCAAATTATGAATTTTTAAAATCAGATTAATCACATTTTATAATTTAGATTAATCATGATTAATCACAAATAATTACTGACTTGCATGATGGAATTTAGCTTGAGCAAATGCAATTTTACTATAAGAATGTCATCCAGGAATGTTTTTAAACGTTCCAAATCAATGCATGTCATTTATTTGCACAAAACTTGGTCCCAGTTGTATCTAAACTTCTCTCAGGCTGTATTTCGGAGTGAAATTTGCGAGCGAGCCCACCAGTTGGAATCCCTTCACTAATTTTTGTGCTGACGTATGCATTGATCTGATCACTGACCGTACAGCAGTTAAGGTAAAAGAGCTTGTACGGGCAAAATAAATTGCATGATTAATCAAAAGTGTACATGATTATTGCAATATTTGTTTGTGATAAATCACATTTTGGCAGCCCTAATTACCGGTATTAGATAATAAAAAAGAGCTATGATGATGTTCCACTTTTCTGACTTATTAATGTTGTTACCATGTTGAATACTCATGTTAAACAATGCCCACACATTGAATTATAATGCACTAATATAAGGCAAAAACAAGAAACATAGGACACAGTATTATTTTCATCTAATCGTTGCATGCACACTTGCTGTGAAAATCTATGTACTGTTTATGAAAGGTTTTTTTTGACGGAGAGAAATAATTAAAATAGCGACAATGTTCATCTTCAAGATAAATATTTAAAAAGTTAACATTTTCAAAAGATACATTCAGAAATTGATACGTTTGGAGAGAGTGGAAAGTGGAAGGTTTAATTGGCAATCTAAAGCAGACATGGGAAATAATTTTGACTCGGGGATCACATCGGTCGGTAAAAATGCGTCAGGGGGCCAGTGATCACACACACACATTTATATATATATATATATATATATATATATATATATATATATATATATATATATATATATATATATATATATATATATATATATATATATATATATATATATATATATATATATATATATATATACATATATACACACTACCGTTCAAAAGTTTGGGGTCACATTGAAATGTTCTTATTTTTTAAGGAAAAGCACTATACTTTTCAATGAAGATAACTTTAAACTAGTCTTAACTTTAAAGAAATACACTCTATACATTGCTAATGTGGTAAATGACTATTCTAGCTGCAAATGTCTGGTTTTTGGTGCAATATCTACATAGGTGTATAGAGGCCCATTTCCAGCAACTATCACTCCAGTGTTCTAATGGTACAATGTGTTTGCTCATTGGCTCAGAAGGCTAATTGATGATTAGAAAACCCTTGTGCAATCATGTTCACACATCTGAAAACAGTTTAGCTCGTTACAGAAGCTACAAAACTGACCTTCCTTTGAGCAGATTGAGTTTCTGGAGCATCACATTTGTGGGGTCAATTAAACGCTCAAAATGGCCAGAAAAAGAGAACTTTCAGCTGAAACTCGACAGTCTATTCTTGTTCTTAGAAATGAAGGCTATTCCACAAAATTGTTTGGGTGACCCCAAACTTTTGAACGGTAGTGTATACATATATATATATATATATATATATATATATATATATATATATATATATATATATATATATATATATATATATATATATATATATATATATATATATATATATATATATATATATATATATACATATATATATATATATATATACATATATATATATATACATATATATATATATATACATATATATATATATATACATATATATATATATATATATATATATATATATATATATATATATATATATATATATATATATATATATATATATATATATATATATATATATATATATATATATATATATATATATATATAATCAAATATATATATATATATATATGTATATGTATGTTTGTATATATATATATATATACAAACGATTTGAAAAACTTCAACATCAACCATCACTTCCTGTTCCGGTAGCTGAACCGGCGCTCGCGAATTTTACTCCAAACATTTAAGTTTAATAATGTAAGGAGAAAGTTTGCAATTAATTTAACAAGTGAATGTCTGGAGTAAATAGCCGGTGCGCTGTTACAAAGACGAGATGGCGCCCAAGGCTGATTATAGCGAACTTAAAAAGTCAATCGACACTCTGATCGAGGAAGTTGCTACGATCAAGGAGCAGCAGAAAACCATCATGTCCCTTGTTGTGCAGCTGGATCAGATGAGGGCTGACAATTTGGAGAAAGACAAGAAAATCGCAATTCTGGAGAACAGAGTTGCTGATATTGAGCAGTACACAAGGATCAATGATGTGATCATCACCGGACTTAGCATCAAACCCCGGTCTTACGCACGAGCAGTAGCCCCAGCGAATGGAGGGGAGCCGGCGGAGTTGGATGTTATTTCGATGGAGCGACAGGTGGCGGTCTTCATGCAGTCCAAGGATATACAACTGGACTGTAACAGCATCGAAGCATGTCACCTTTTGCCCAGGAGAGGAACAAACGACAAGCCGAGCGTAGTTCTGAGATTTGTCAATAGAAAGCACAAGATCGCGTTGCTAAAACAGGGAAGGAAGCTAAAAGGAACAAACATATACATGAACGACCATTTGACCAAACGAAATGCTGATATAGCCCGAAAAGCACGCCAAATGAGGAGAGAGAAGAAAATTCTACAAACTTGGACTGCGAACTGTAAAGTATTCATCAAACTCAACGGCACTCCGGAGAACGCCAAAGTGCTGCTGATTAGAAACATCGAAGATCTGAACGAATATGACGTATGAACTGGAATGTAAGGTAAAAGCGATTAAACACAATCATGACACACATTGACAATACGCAAGATGACACTAGCCACATAATTCAGTTGGTAAGTGAATATGACAATGTACAGTTGAAAGCATCTCAATACACTGAGCACCACCTACAAGACTTGGAACATGATATAGACCCGGACAATAATTTCCTCCTCAATATCAATGAGAACTGCTGCTACTACACCAATGAACAGTACAACCAGAATATTATTACTAAAGGCAAATTGTCCATTATCCATTTCAATAGTAGAAGCCTAAACAGGAATTTCAAGGACATCAAGGACTATTTACACACCTTTTCACAACCATTTAACATAATTGCAGTATCTGAAACTTGGATTAACAGTGAAAAAGTGACAGATTTTGAACTGGATGGTTATGATTTTATTAATATGAATAGACAAAACAAGGGGGGTGGAGGGGTGGCAATCTATGTGGATAACACCTTGAGATTTAAACGTCTGGATGATATGACAACTGTGGTTGATAACCTACTTGAATGTCTAACAATTGAAATTTGTATGGAAAAAAGTAGAAATGTCATTATTAGTTGTGTATACAGATCGCCAGGTACAAGCTTAGAACGTTTTACAGATTGGATGGAATGCCTGTTTTCAAAGGAGAGTAACGTTAGTAAAGCTGTCTTCATTTGTGGAGACTTTAATATTGACATGTTAAATCCCAGTAAAACTAAAGATATAGATAATTTCATTGACACAATGTACAGTATGAGTCTATATCCCAAAATCACCAGACCCAGTCGAATTACGTCTCACTCTGCCACTCTAATCGACAACATATTCACTAATGATATTGAGAATAAGACCGTAAGTGGGCTATTGATCAAAGATATCACTGACCACCTCCCAGTTTTTCTGATATTTAATGG
Organism: Entelurus aequoreus; assembly: GCF_033978785.1. Classification (NCBI taxonomy): domain Eukaryota; kingdom Metazoa; phylum Chordata; class Actinopteri; order Syngnathiformes; family Syngnathidae; genus Entelurus; species Entelurus aequoreus. Next base: position 34,923,509 of record NC_084738.1, read on the forward strand.
AAACTACAGGACAAAAAAACTAGAAAAGCCAACCCAATACAGAAGAACGAGATCAGAGGAATCCATTAGTTCATTTAAACATGATTTACTGGAGCAGAATTGGGATGTAATTTATGAAAATGGTGATGTTAATAGTGCTTACAATATATTCTTGAGAATATTTAGGTCATTATATGATAAAAATTGCCCAATAAAAGAATGCACCAGTAGAAGAAAATATACCAATTGTCCTTGGATCACAAAGGGATTGCAAAATGCTTGCAAAAAGAAAAACACTCTTTACAGGGAATTTATAAGATTGAAAACAAAAGAAGCAGAAAATAAATATAAAAAATATAAAAACAAATTAACTCATATTATAAGGTCAAATAAGAGAGATTATTATAAGAAATTACTAGATGATAATAAAAACAATATCAAAGGAATATGGAATTTATTAAACAGTATTATAAGAAACAGTACCTCTTCAAATAACTATCCAACGTATTTCACAAATGATGGTAAAGAAAATGACAATATTGAAGATGTGGCTAATGCCTTCAATAAATTCTTTGTAAGTATTGGACCTGAACTTGCAGAAAAAATCCCAGATCCACGGACAACTGGTAAAAATATGAAGGGATTGTTGGAGAGAAATCCCAATTCTATGTTTTTAAATGCAGTGGGTGAAGAAGAAGTGTTGGATATTGTAAACAAATGTAAGAACAAAATGTCCACTGACTCCAATGACATTAGTATGGCATTGGTGAAAAAGGTCATTACAGGGATATCAAAACCATTAACATACATCTGTAATTTGTCATTTCAAACCGGCGCATTTCCAAATGAAATGAAAATAGCTAAAGTTATACCTCTGTTTAAAACTGGGAGCAAACACCACTTCACAAACTATAGACCCGTCTCTTTACTTCCACAATTCTCTAAAATATTAGAAAAACTATTCAATAACAGGTTAGATACATTTATAGAAAAGCATAAATTACTCTCTGACTGTCAATATGGGTTTAGATCAAACAGATCTACATCAATGGCAATAGTTGAAACAATAGAGGAAATCACAAATGCCATAGAAAAGAAACAATATGCAATGGGAATATTTATTGATCTAAAAAAAGCATTTGACACAATTAACCATGATATATTAATCAATAAAATGGAAAAGTATGGAATCAGGGGAGTTGTATTGGATTGGCTTAAAAGCTACTTAAATAAGAGACAACAGTTTGTGAAGTTGGGGGATTGCTGTTCATCATGTTTGGATATTGCTTGTGGTGTCCCCCAGGGGTCAGTGTTGGGGCCAAAACTGTTCATCCTGTATATCAATGATATATGTAAAGTGTCTACATTATTGAAATTAGTGTTATTTGCTGATGACACTGATATTTTTTGTTCAGGGGATGACTTAAATCAGTTGCAGGAAGTCATTATGGAAGAAATGAGTAAACTAAAAACTTGGTTTGACTATAATAAATTGTCATTAAACCTGACTAAGACTAAGTTAATACTGTTTGGAAAGAGGACACGTGAAACAAGGGTGCAGATACAAATAGATGGAGTGGATATTGAAAGGGTTTTTGAAATAAAATTCCTTGGAATTACAATTGACGATCAAATTAACTGGAAATCACATATAAAACATGTACAATCTAAGCTGTCAAGAAGCATCTCAGTAATAAATAAAGCAAAGCAGGTTCTGGATCACAAATCACTCCACATTCTTTACTGTTCATTAGTTTTACCATATTTAACCTACTGTGTGGAAGTCTGGGGGAATAATTATAAAAGCTCATTAAATTCAATAACTATACTTCAGAAAAGAGCTGTACGGATCATCAACAAGGTTGGATATCTGGACCATACTCACTCACTATTCTTACAGTCAAAAATATTGAAATTTAATGATATTATTTTGTATCAAACTGCACAAATAATGTATAAAGCCAAAATAAATAAACTCCCAGGAAGCATTCAAAAATTATTCAGCACACGAGAGGGCGGTTATAATTTAAGGGGGAATTTAAATTTCAAAATGCTTAGTTATAGAACGACCATTAAAAGTTTTTGTATTTCAATTTGTGGAGTGAAATTATGGAATGGTTTGAAGGATGAGTTAAAGCAATGTCCAAACATAAACCAGTTTAAAAAGAAGTATAAGTACATGGTATTCCAGAGGTACAGAGATGAAGAAGGGCTTTGATATTGGGTTGTTTGTGTTACAGAAGAGTGTGGGGCTGCCCATTGAGGCAGTGGTGTTGTTGTGGTGGCATCATACCATTTCCATGATCACTAGTGGTAATGATGTGGCTATGTATGTGTGTAGTGTGCATATGTATGTATATATCTATGATGTATGTACAGTATATATACGTTCTTTGAGTTTGTACATTGAGTGAACAGGTAGTTCTAGCTCAGAGTAATTTATGATTTAAAGAAAAGGGGTGGGATTAAATAAGTGTAAACTTCTTCTCACTCCTTTTCAAATATGTAAAAGAAAAAAAAGAAGGAAAAAGAAAGGAAGGAGAAAGTCCAATGCTCATTTGTTTTTGTTTTTTATTCTCCATTGTTTTTCGTTTTGTTGTGGTGGCTGTTGGGGCTGTGGCACTGTGTTGGATCGGGCTTGCTCTTGTTTTTATGCATATTTGAAATAAAAATATATCAATCAATCAATCAATCAATATATATATATATATATATATATATATATATATACATATATGTATGTATGTATATATATACATAAATATTATACACACATATATACATTAGATATACATATATACATACATCTGTGTGTGTGTGTGTGTATATATATATATATATATATATATATATATATATATATATATATATATATATATATATATATATATATATATATATATATATATATATATATATATATATATATATATATATATATATATATATATATATATATATATATATATATGTCTTAACTAGATTATCCAGAAAATAGTGCTCGATACCGTGGTAGAGCGTAATATGTATGTGTGGGAAAAAAATCACTAGACTATTTAATCTCTACAGGCCTGTTTCATGAGGGGTTTACCTCAATCCTCAGGAGATTTTAAAAAATCTCCTGAGGATATATATATATATATATATATATTGAATATACACATATCGACCTACATTGGATTGGACATTGGATTAGTTTTGCATCCTTTAATTTTACGGTATACAGCGCACAATTTAGTCATGCATGACAAACATCGGCAGCAAAGGAATAACTCAGCATACCTGTTTTGCTATTTTAAGGGGCTTTTTTTGGTAAAAAATGTAATTACCAATCCCAACATAAAGTGTTAAAATACACTTTTAAATTTTTTCGCAACCTTATATTTTTTTTTACCTTGTATCTTATTAATAAACATGCATGACATGCAACTTTATTACAAATAATCTCAAATTACGCCGTCATCATCTGCCTTTAAATGTTTAAAAAAGAGTGTTTTAGTTGACTGATTGTTTTGAAATTATCAGTGATTATTATTTCCTAATGTCAAACATCCACATCAATAAAGGGGCTATTCTCCTGGTGAAAAGACAACGCATGTTCAAAAATCTCTAGTCCTAAATGTGTTTTCATACATACATTCCAATTTAATTGCTGCCGATTAAGCTTAAAAAGCACTTCCAGCAAATGTTTTTGGTTGGCCTACCTAATTGGACCTTTTTCGGTGTGTGTGTTGCTGTTGAACAGTGTAGAGAGTTGAGCTCAGTCAATAAGATCAAAGCGCATAAAGCAAAGAACTGGGTGTGTGAAAGCTTGACAGTTAGCCCCTAAAAGCTTCATTTTTTCTCTCTTGGCATGACATTAATAAATCAATGTGGTGAAAGAATAGCTATTTAATGCTCAAAAATACATTTGTATAATCTACTTACAGCGCAGCAAAACTATAATTTCTTGTTATTTGAGAGGAGGTTGTCGAAAACAATGTTGAAATCCAATTTATATTGTATTTGAATTGTGCATGGTGGCCAGTTAGGTGCAATATATATGTTAATTAAAAAAGGATGATATTTTTTTCAATTTCTCAACTATGTTAAACCATTCAAGTCATTCAATACATTTGTGCAATTTATTTATAAAATTCTAAACATTCATGGAATTCCACAATTTCTGACTCAAAAATGTTGGAATGAAACTTTTTTTTTTTTTTAATTTTTTGTCCAATTCAAACACACATAAAATAATTTATCAGTAACAATTTACATATTATATTATTTACTTGTCAGTTATATATTATGTATTCCATTTAGATTTCATTCATTACTTATTCTTGAAAGGGGGCATATTACAAATTTTAATCTACATCAGTGAATGTCAAACTGTGGTACCACTAGCTGCAGTAGAATAAAAATGTTTGGAATAAAATCTACTCATTGTTGTTAATTAAAACAAAAGCATATTTTATTTTATTATTTTATTCTTAACAGAGAGAAAATTGAGTGAATTCTAATTAATGTTATAAGGCAAATTTTAAATGAAATGAATTGCACATCTGAAAGTGGTGTTATGTTTGTAAGTGTACACTCATTTGGAATCTTATGTCAGTGACATTTCTATTGATGTCACATCAACAATACTAAATGTTTGTTAATTGTTAAAGCTGGGGTACCTAAGTTATATTCTTTAACTAAAAAAAAAATCATATTAGCAACATACAAGTATGTCGTAACAGTAAGAATTTCTGAAAAAAAAGTGTATGTCTGCGTGCTGTCTGTGTCTTATAATTGAATATTTTAGTAACTTAAAACCTGGAAGACAAAATAATTTGTCTTTGTGGCGGTCAACCCCTTCAGATTAAATCACATTGTTTAGAGAAAGGAAGAGTGAGCAGAGCCCACGGAGGAGCCTCTTTATTGGCTGACGTGATATATAGTGTGCACGGTGCAAACTACTTTTCAGTAAAACACAGCTGCTAAACACCCACCTGAAAAGATTGTAATACCTGCGCTTTCTGTTACAGCATACATTGCTAAAAAAAAAAACAGAAGAGTAAATCACAGATTAAAAAAAAGAAAGACGCTATACGTCTAAAAAACCAAAGAAGAGCCAATACTCAAATAAATATTGGTCCAGCGAATTCAAGATGGAGGGCATTGCGGGCCAGTCTTCGACTAACTTTGAACGCCCAAGTGGCTGTTTTCCTTCTAGACAGGTAATCGAATATTTGATTTTCCTATATGTTATTGTATCCATTGTGTGTAGCGACGTGTTATACCGATAGTCTGCAACAAAATACAAGCTAGAGCAGGGGTCGACAACCAAAAACATTGAAAGAGCCATATTGGACTGAAAATACAAAAAACAAATCTGTCTGGAGCTGTAAATAAGTCTTATAATGAAGGCAACACATGACGTAAGTGTCTATATTAGCTATAATAGCCTACTATCAAAATGACTATGTGTCGCAGGCTGAAGCAAATCTTCGTTGACAGAAATTTTGAATTGTTATATTTATTTTACACATTTTTACAACATTAGAAACCATTAGTAAATCAGAGGCTACTCAAAAGGTGAGATAAACTCCTGGAAATTACTGACTTTTAATGGCCAAAGGTAAAGATGTGTGTATTCATATATATATATATATATATATATATATATATATATATATATATATATACAGTGGGGCAAAAAAGTATTTAGTCAGCCACCCATTGACAATCAATGGGTGGCTGACTAAATACTTTTTTGCCCCACTGTATATATATACATATATATATATATATATATATATATATATATATATATATATATATATATATATATATATATATATATATATATATATATATATATATATATATATCCACTGTATATATATACATATATATATATATATATATATATATATATATATATATATATATATATATATATATATATATATATATATATATTAGGGCTGCAACAACTAATCGATTAAATCGATTAAAATCGATTATAAAAATAGTTGCCGATTAATTTAGTCATCGATTCGTTGGATCTATGCTATGCGCATAGGCTTTTTTTTCTTTCTTTTTTTTAAAAATAAACCTTTATTTATAAACTGCAACATGTACAAACAGCTGAGAAACAATAATCAAAATAAGTATGGTGCCAGTATGCTGGGGTTTTTCAATAAAATACTGGAAAGGACAGAAATGTAGTTTGTCTCTTTTATCCGATTAGTAATCGATTAATCGAAGTAATAATCGACAGATTAATCGATTATCAAATTAATCGTTAGTTGCAGCCCTAATATATATATATATATATATATATATATATATATATATATATATATATATATATATATATATATATATATATATATATGTATGTATATATATATATGTATGTATATATATATATATATATATATATATATATATATATATATATATATATATATATGTATATACATATATATATATGAATAACTATATGAATAACTAGTCTATTGCCCAGAAAGTACAGTACTCAACGAATACTCAAATAGGACTTTTATTAACAATTAACAAACATTTAGTAGTGACCACAATAGAAATGTCACTGACATAAGAGTCCAAATCAGTGTAAACTTACAAACATAGCAGCACTTTAAGATGTGCATTTAATTTCATTTAAAATGTGCCTAATAAATATTAATTAGAATCCCCTCAATATTTTCTCTATTAACAAATTTATAAATAAAATGCTAATGTTAACTACAATAAGTAGATACTATTCCAAACATTTTTATTTTCAATTTAATAAATATTTACCTCAAAATCAAAAACACTATCATATTGATTTTATTTTACCCACTACAATTATGTCAGATTTAATCGACCACAGAATCTTTTTTACCGTGTATTCAGCACTTTTTGGGATGCCAAATACACAAAAAACAGGTGCTAACAGGCAGGAAAAGCGGGTTTTGCATAATACGACTGCTTTAAATGGATACCTTGCAAATGCTAATCTCATCAGCAGCCTTGTCACCAACAAACTGAGATCAAAAACACATCAATCATTCTAAATGCCTTAATAGGCCTAATTGTGGATCACATAACTCAGTTCCTTCCGCCCGCTCTTTTGAGATCGAACAGAGGTCCTAATCATCTCGCTTCACCATATTAATGACAGCATGCAATGCCTAAAAATAACATCTGCATCTTTAATTTTGCTCAAATTGTTGAGAACATCAAGTCAAGAATTGAGCAGCAACTTAGCAGTGAGTATGATATTTATACGTTATGTAAGGATACTGGTTCCCAGAGAAAATTGATCCCATGTGGTTAGCTTTGACATAGCCGACCCATCCATTTCTATAATGCTTATCCGCGTACCCCTTAATAGGCTGTGGGTAAGCTGGAGCTTATCCCAGCTGCCTTCGGGCGAGAGGCTGGGTGAACCCTAGAATGGTCACCAGCCAATCATAAAGACAAACACTCACATTCACACCTATGGAATATTTATATTCTCCAATTAACATAACATAACGAAGCCGGAGTACCCGCAGAAAACCCAAACGCGCACAGGAAATACAAACTTTGCACAGAGATGTCCAAACTTAGATTCAGATCTCTCTGACTGTGTGGCCTACATGCTGTAACCACGAAGCCACAACAACCAGACCATTTGTTCCTCATTCATCAGCCACATTCTGTTCCAACAGAGCATTGTCATTACTGTATTGTGCACGAGAATAAAAATAGTCTAGTTTCAGTGTGGTGAAAAAAACTAAACAAAAACATGAACTTTGGTTTTATACCACACTTCAGCTTATATGTGAACGGACGATTCGTAGATGCAAAAACCCTAGCCAGTATGTGAATTGTTTTGTAAAAACCCAGTTTTGATGATGTTGATTTGTCTGCTAGATAATGTAATGTTTGTTTCAGCTGTAAAGTTAATAACAAATTACATTTTATTATTTCCATTATCATTTATGCTTTCCATCGCTTCTAAAAGATCAGACTCCACACACAATGGTCCGTTCAAAAGTTTTAAAAGAGTCTGACGCGCTTTTGAAAATGTATTGCCAATTTTAATGTGCCAACAGCAGCCACCAGATCCAACAACACACAGACATGTTGCCTTAGTGGTGTTAAAGGCCTACTGAAACCCACTACTACCGACCACGCAGTCTGATAGTTTATACATCAATGATGAAATCTTAACATTGCAACACATGCCAATACGGCCGGGTTAACTTATAAAGTGCAATTTTAAATTTCCCGCTAAACTTCCGGTTGAAAACGCCTTTGGATGATGACGTATGCGCGTGACGTAGCCAGTGAAACAGAAGTATCGGTACCCCATTGAATCCAATACAAAATAGCTCTGTTTTCATCTCATAATTCCACAGTATTCTGGACATCTGTGTTGGTGAATCTTTTGCAATTTGTTTACTGCACAATGGAGACTGCAAAGAAGAAAGTTGTACGTGGGATCGGTGTATTAGCGGCGGACTACCGCAACACAACCAGGAAGACAGAGATGGATAGCAGACGCGTTAGCCGGCGAAGTCACCTTAACTTCCTTTGCTCGCCGACCGCCTCTGTGATCGGGTGAAGTCCTTCGTCGCACCGTCGATCGCTGGAACGCAGGTGAGCACGAGTGTTGATGAGCAGATGAGGGCTGGCTGGCGTAGGTGGATAGCTAATGTTTTTAGCATAGCTCTGTGATGTACGGTTGCTAAGTTAGCTTCAATGGCGTTGTTAGCAACAGCATTGTTAACCTTCGCCAGGCTGGAAAGCATTAAAGGCCTACTGAAATGATTTTTTTTTATTTAAACGGGGATAGCAGATCTATTCTATGTGTCATACTTGATCATTTCGCGATATTGCCATATTTTTGCTGAAAGGATTTAGTATAGAACAACGACGATAAAGATTGCAACTTTTGGTATCTGATAAAAAAAAAGCTTGCCCCTACCGGAAGTAGCGTGATGTAGTCAGTTGAACATATACGCAAAGTTCCCTATTGTTTACAATGATGGCCGCATGAAGTGAGAGAGATTCGGACCGAGAAAGCGACAATTTCCCCATTAATTTGAGCGAGGATGAAAGATTTGTGGATGAGTAAAGTGCAAGTGAAGGACTAGTGGGGAGTTGAAGCTATTCAGATAGGGAAGATGCTGTGAGAGCCGGGGGTGACCTGATATTCAGCTGGGAATGACTACAACAGTAAATAAACACAAGACATATATATACTCTATTAGCCACAACACAACCAGGCTTATATTTAATATGCCACAAATTAATCCTGCATAAAAACACCTGCGTGTTTGTTATGCTAGCTCCTAGCTCCTCTGCTAGCTCCTAGCTCCATAGAACACGCCAATACAATTCAAACACCTGATCAACACACACAATCACTCAGCCCAAAAGACCGTTTACCTAACCCAAGGTTCATAAAGCTTATATATTTTTAAAAAGTTACGTACGTGACGCGCACATACGGTCAAGTTATCGAATGTTTAGCAGCCAAGGCTGCATACTCACGGTACCTGATATTCAGCTGGGAATGACTACAACAGTAAATAAACACAAGACATATATATACTCTATTAGCCACAACACAACCAGGCTTATATTTAATATGCCACAAATTAATCCTGCATAATAACACCTGCGTGTTTGTTATGCTAGCTCCTAGCTCCTCTGCTAGCTCCTAGCTCCATAGAACACGCCAATACAATTCAAACACCTGATCAACACACACAATCACTCAGCCCAAAAGACCGTTCACCTAACCCAAGGTTCATAAAGCTTATATATTTTTAAAAAGTTACGTACGTGACGCGCACGTACGGTACGGTACGTGTTATGCTAGCTCCTAGCTCCTCTGCTAGCTCCTAGCTCCATAGAACACGCCAATACAATTCAAACACATGATCAACACACACAATCACTCAGCCCAAAAGACCGTTCACCTAACCCAAGGTTCATAAAGCTTATATATTTTAAAAAAGTTACGTACATACGCAAAAAAAAGCCAAAGCTGCATACTCACAGTAGCACGTCTGCGTCTTTGTCATCCAAATCAAAGTAATCCTGGTAAGAGTCTGTGTTGTCCCAGTTCCCTACAGGCGTCTGTGTATCCAAATCAAAAGTCCTCCTGGTTAGGGTCTCTGTTATCCGAGTTCTTCCATCTTGACTGCATCTTTCGGGAATGTAAACAAAGAAGCGCCGGCTGTGTACTGTTGTGGCTGACTACGTTCGAAAAATACGTCCATTTCGCACCGACAACTTTCTTCTTTGCTTGCTTGGCTTCCTTCTCCATAATGCAATGAACATGATTGAAACAGATTCACGAACACAGATGTCCAGAATACTGTGGAATTATGAAATGAAAACAGAGCTTTTTCGTATCGGCTTCAATGTGGAAGGCATACCCGTGTTCGCCGGGCTACGTCACACGCATACGTCATCCTCAGAGGCGTTTCGAACCGGAAGTTTAGCGGCAAATTTAAAATGTCACTTTATAAGTTAACCCGGCCGTATTGGCATGTGTTATAATGTTAAGATTTCATCATTGATATATAAACTATCAGACTGCGTGGTCGGTAGTAGTGGGTTTCAGTAGGCCTTTAACCGTGTATTTACATGTCCCTGGTTTAATAGTATTGTTGATCTTCTGTCTATCCTTCCAGTCAGGGATATATTTATTTTGTTTTTATATGCAGTTAAGCACGATGCTGTCACGTTAGCTCCGTAGCTAAAATGTTTCGTCGATGTATTGTCTTGGAGATAAAAGTCCCTGTGAATGTCCATTTCGCGTTCTCGACTCTCCTTTTCAAGAGGATATAGTATCCGAGGTGGTTTAAAATACAAATCCGTGATCCACAATAGAAAAAGGAGAGAGTGTGGAATCCAATGAGCCAGCTTGTACGTAAGTTACGGTCAGAGCGAAAAAAGATATGTCTTGCACTGCATTCTAGTCATTCACTCTAACGTTCCTCATCCACGAATCTTTCATCCTCGCTGAAATTAATGGGGTAATCGTCGCTTTCTCGGTCCAAATCGCTCTAGCTGCATTGTAAACAATATGAAAATGTGAGGAGCTGTTCAATTGACTATGTCACGCTACTTCCGGTAGGGGCAAGGCTTTTTTTATCAGATACCAAAAGTTGCGATCTTTATCGTCGTTGTTCTCTACTAAATCCTTTCAGCAAAAATATGGCAATATCGGGAAATGATCAAGTATGACACATAGAATGGATCTGCTATCCCCGTTTAAATAAAAAAATGTCATTTCAGTAGGTCTTTAGTGCTGGTAACAACAGCAAAAACAACACTTCCTAAAAATGCACTAATCACAGTCGCAGAGAGCCAGGTGCATTCAAAAACTCAGGAACTCTGAACATCGGCATTACACAACGAGCAAATTGTTTACTTTACATTGTGTTTGTTCTGTATTATTGCTGGTTTTGCTTTCGTAATTTTAAAAGTGTGTTCTGTATTTTATTTTATGTTGCTGAATTTGACAAAATTTGTGAATTTGGAGAAAAAACGATTTATTCTTCAATGCAATACCATTGGGACATGGACAATTCAAAATCAATAGACAAATGCTCAAATACTGATTATGTATGTATGTTAAAGGGGAAATGCACTTTTTCTTGCAATTTTTCATTCACAATCATTATGAAAGTCTTTTTTTTTTAACGATTTTTAAAGATGATAAAAAACGCTTGAACGATGCGGCTAACGGGAATCACCGTTGTAAACTTCAAAGCCCTGTAAAACAACTTCTGAACCCTTCATTAACATTTTAAATACACACTGCAAGTCTATATATAATGTAGCAATAGACACTTTCATAAAAATATGTAATATGTTCAATATTTACCATATTTTGATCATGTTAATCATTCTTTCTTTCGCACATTGATTTCTGTTTCCATAGCAGCGCACGTCTGACTTCTGGCAACAAATGTGTGTTCCTACTTCCAGAATCAAACACGTGTGTGTGTTTTAATCATGGCAGACTTGGTAACAGACAACAAAGACGACTATTTTTAGACAAATGAGGGTTTACAACCTAATACTTTTGAAGCTGAATATACTGCTGCTCCTAGAACCGAGCACCAAGGAAGAGTGAGACGTTGGAGCAGACCGAAGCTGGGAGAGTGAGGAGAAAGCAATTTTGACGCAATGAATATGGAACTTGGAGACAAGCTATTTCGACATAAATGGATTGCTTACCCAAAATCAACAGGAAACATCCCAGGCCAGCTGGACCAAACAGACAACTGTCCTTCGAGTGAGTCACTTTAATAATGATCATGATACATGCAGCACGTCATGCATGTTTGTACAACTACAGTACGCTGTCTGGCTGTACAAACAAAAGGTGAAATGCAAACAAAAGATGAAAACAAAAAGATACTGTAATATGATTGTTTCTGTTTTTCAGTCAGTACAAATCGGTGTTGTGCATTCCAAGCTAGCCTATCTCTTGCCATAGTTGGCTTTTACGACTAATACTGTAGCATGCCGATGTGTTAGTACGCTAGAAAAGTAGTTCCTCTGTGTTTTCTCTTACAATAACAATGTTGCTACAGCTTGGTTATTATACAGGTTACGGAACGCAAATGAAGTATTGGTGATGGTTTTTTAATGCATTTTTAAAGTAATTTAGAGGTTGAATTGATTTTTCCCATTAGCTACATTGCTAGCCACCAAGAATGAGCTGATTTTTATATGTTAGAAAGCAAAAAAAAAAAAAAACTTCTGTATTCTTGTCTCTCATAATGACTGTGAAAGATAGGCAAAATTCCCCAAAAAAGTGCTGTTCCCCTTTATATAAAGTAATAGAAATGGTAATATTACACGGACACACACAGAAGGAGAAAGAGCAGACACGCCGTGTTAACAGCTGTGCTAAGCTTGTTGGAATGTGAAGAAGGGAAACAACAGAAGAATAAATGCATCAACAGAAGTCTAACTGGAACTGTGCTAGCGTTAGCACGGTAGATTAATAAATCAGAAGAGGGAATAGTAGCCACACAGTGCGACACATGCATGATATTGAAATTAGCAAAGATTATTTACTATTGTGAACCATCGTTGAATGTATATGTTATCATAACAACAACATGACTGAAAATTGTTAGTTGCTTCTCTGGGACTGCTTATGTTTGTGTGCATGCGCTCCCTGCGTGTACGTGTGTATTTTTGTGGGTTACAAGTATAAACGCCAGACTAATGCCCTGGGCCAACAAGCAATTGTTATCATATATAATTAGTAATTGTCAAAAATACAGACGTATAAAAAATATATGTATTTTGTTAAACCACTCATGGTAACATAAAATACAGGGTGGTGTTCTTGTTGTATCCACAATCCCTACATGAGACAAGAACCCACATCTTTTCCTTTTCTGTGCAATCTGGTGGTAGCGTGGTTAAAAAAAAATGCTAGGATAAGGCGGTTAACAATGCATGTTATGAGAATTCACCTATTCTGCCTATGAAGTCCTGTAAAAAACATCCAACAGGGTATACATACTATAACCAATAGAGTAACAGGTACATTAATGATAACATATAACATTTACCGTGTTTTGGTCATTTTAAGCATTACCACAACTTATTTCCTGGGTGCATTGATTTCACAGAGCGCAAAGCAACAAAAGCTACTTCCGTCAACAACAACTGCCACTAATCGTGGCAGACTTCATGAGAGCCAACGGCAATTACTTTGGGTCAAATGATGATCCAGGACCTTATCTTTTTTAGTCTGAATATACAGAAGATGAGCTTTAAAGGGGAACTGCACTTTATTGGGAATTTTTCCTGTCGTTCAGAATCTTTATAAAAGACATGACAACGGATGGATTTTTTTTTAATGCATTCTAAAATAAATGTAAATAAAAGTACGCTTATAGCGGACTCAATGGAAGCTCCACTATTCCGCCCATAAAGTCCGATAAATAGCCATTCCAAAAAGCACCAAAAATACTCAATTTACATTTTGTGACTTGAATATTAACCAAGTATTAGTGATACTATTTTTGTAAGCGCTAACAAAGACAAACTATTTATAGCGGCGACGTGATCATGTCTGTGTGTCCCTATGTTTACATCATCGACTGATCAGCTGCTTCCTCATTTCCTTGCTCATGGAAGTTTATTCTAGATCTTAAATCATGCATCGCACCTGGAAAGTAGATGGCTGAGAATATAATCCGACAATTTGGTACATTTTGACAGCCGTTTCGGACCTGGAACTGGCGAGGATTATGAGACATTTTTCATCTGAATGGGAATACATGAACATCCTAGCAGTCGGCATCCTAATGACAGCAGACATTGTACAGTAAGTGATGTTTTATTATGTTTGTTGGCTCTCATAAAGCCTGCAATGTGTAATAACCAGTGATGAAGAAAAAAAAAGCAAACATTGTGATGCGTTTTTTAAATTAATGCACTGCCTATGCTTAAAATGATAAAAATATGTAAATATTTAATATTATTATAAATGTGCCTGTAACTACATTACATATATACTTACATCATGTATATAAAATCCTAATGGAGGTGTTTGGATGTTTTTTTAGAGGCTCTATGGGCAGAATTGAACAGCTCTCACAGGCTCCATTGTAAGCTAAATTGTATCGAATGTATTTAATTTTTAGAATGCATTAAACAAAAAAATCCATCAATAGTCATGTCTTTCATAATAATTGTGAGCGATAGGCAAAATTCCAAAAAAGTGCAGTTCCCCTTTAAGTTTTAGAAGCTGGGTGATATGCAAATCCATCTCTAGTAAAGCACTAAGTCATGATGTAGCAATGTTGCTCAATGTTTTATTGGCAAAATAAGAACATTAAAAAGCACACTTCCAATGTTTACTTTCACTGGGATGCCGACTCATGGGATGGTTGTATATTTTATCACAAGACGTGTGATCATACTTGCCAACCTTGAGACCTCCGATATCGGGAGGTGGGGGGGCGTGGTTGGGGCGGGGGGCGTGGTTAAGAGGAGAGTATATTTACAGCTAGAATTCACCAACTCAAGTATTTCATATATATATATATATATATATATATATATATATATATATATATATATATATACACTACCGTTCAAAAGTTTGGGGTCACATTGAAATGTCCTTATTTTTGAAGGAAAAGCACTGTACTTTTCAATGAAGATAACTTTATACTAGTCTTAACTTTAAAGAAATACACTCTATACATTGCTAATGTGGTGAATGACTATTCTAGCTGCAAATGTCTGGTTTTTGGTGCAATATCTACATAGGTGTATAGAGGCCCATTTCCAGCAACTATCACTCCAGTGTTCTAATGGTACAAAGTGTTTGCTCATTGGCTCAGAAGGCTAATTGATGATTAGAAAACCCTTGTGCAATCATGTTCACACATCTGAAAACAGTTTAGCTCGTTACAGAAGCTACAAAACTGACCTTCCTTTGAGCAGATTGAGTTTCTGGAGCATCACATTTGTGGGGTCAATTAAACGCTCAAAATGGCCAGAAAAAGAGAACTTTCATCTGAAACTCGACAGTCTATTCTTGTTCTTAGAAATGAAGGCTATTCCACAAAATTGTTTGGGTGACCTCAAACTTTTGAACGGTAGTGTATATATATGAAATACTTGACTTTCAGTGAATTCTAGCTATATATATATATATATATATATATATATATATATATATATATATATATATATATATATATATATATATATATATATATATATATATATATATATATATATATATTTATTTATTTATTTTATTATACATATAAATAAAATAAATACTTGAATTTCAGTGTTCCGGAAGCTATCCAGTAGATGGCAGCATTGTCCTGTTTAACTTCTCCGTTCATGAATGAGTATATCATTTCGGCCACCGTGTTCAATGGAGAAGTCTGTTCTACAAAATGTACAGGCAACATACATACCCCTTCCCCTTCGAACTGTCCTGGATGAACTGAAATTCTTGTTTCCATTCGTTTTGGAACTTGCAAGCGCATTTCTTCATCTTGCTCGTCGACGGCGTCGCCATGTCTGTAACTTCCTCGTTCTTCGGCTTCGTCTCCTTGTTGTGTGCGCAGTTGTGCACTCTACTCTCTAAAAGCCGTAGATGTTATGACGTCATAGGGCAGGCAAGCTGTTTATATTGTGGGAAAGCGGACGTGAGAACAGGCTGTCCCCACTCAGGTCCGCATTGAGCTGGAGGGGGCGTGGCCTCCAGCTCCGGCTGAATACCGGGAGTTTGTCAGGAGAAAATTTCTGCCGGGAGGTTATCGGGAGAGGCGCTGAATACCGGGAGTCTCCCGGTAAAAACGGGAGGGTTGGCAAGTATGCGTGTGATCCAAATTTAGCTGTTGAATTCAGCATAATCCTCACTCCTTGGTAAATAATGCTGGGAGGAAAAAGCATCTTGCCGCCTCTTGAACGCAATATTGTCAAGTTGAGGCCCAGTATATCAACTGATTTAGTCTGCCCGAATTTTCAGCTTGTGGCTGTGAAGTTTTGATGTTTCAAACTTTCCCAAACTCAAAGGCGATTAGCAGCAGCAGCAACTCCAGTAGCTGCTCGTGTACCTCTGGACTTTCAATAGTAACCTAAGGCACAGTGAGCAAGACGTGTTGTCACTACAGCAGAAAAGTAGTTCCATGGTGTTAGCTCTTACATGTTACAATGTTGTTATAGCTTGGCTAATAAAATACATGTAAATGGCGCTTTACTGGCGTTTTTTTTAAATCTTTTTTAGAGTGCTTTATTGGCGGGATAGATTAATCTCTATTATCTGCATTGATAGTAAAAAAAAATAAAAAAAATAATTGCTAACACAAGATGGCTATCTAGAACACACAGAAAAGGGAAAAACATTGTCTCGTATGGATAGTGGACACAAAGGCAAACATGTGTGGATTACCTCCTACAAACAGAGTCACAATAATTTGTAAAACCTACATTTACAAGTAATATGATACTTTTTAAAAAAAAATGTTATGATATTGCCAAACTAGACCTTATTTAACTCAAACCAGCAAAACTAAGCAAGGGCTAAATATGACGGCAGAGGGTTCAAAGCTGAGAAGGCCATTGCAAGTTCTTGGGTTCATTACCATGGTGCATAAGAAGTAGGGCCTGACAATTAATAAAATGTTGATTTCGATTTCGATTACGGCCTCTCACGATCATGAAAATACAATAATCCCCCACCCCAAAAAAACGATCAATAAGCAACGCAACGTGTATGCAAATTCCGGAGCTTGTGACGATGAAACAGATGAGTGAGTGCTTGAGTGAAAAAAAGACGTCTACTACAAGTTTGGTATCTCATCATGTTTACTACTGTTTAATTGACCCAGCGCTAATCAATATTCACTAAACTTAACAACAAAAAAAGGTACGCCATATGATTTTTGCGTTGAAGTAACCGCGGACGGAATCACATAATTGTCCAATAAAACGGGATTCGCTGATAAACGCAAAATAATATCAGGGAAATTGACATAAACGTGACTGAAATGCTGTCATTGTGAGGAGTGGTAACATTTGTTTGGGAAAATAACGCTCATTCACCCCCAAAAACCCGTCCTGAACTAAACAATGTGGAGACGGCCCCTTGAAACAGTGACTAAACTACAAAGCTAAAGCTAGCAAGAACAGTCTATACACCCACAACACATCACATCTTCTTGTGTTGTTGTTAACGGCATCATGGATGTAAGATGAATGTACAAACAGGGGGACAACAGCCGCAACTTGTCTCACGGCCAAGCTGTCTTTTTTTTGTTTACAGCCTCAAGTCCTTTCTTTACTCATCAAGCTGAGAACAACAGCACAGCACACTTCCCCCCCTTCACAATAATAGCACGGTGCGCCACATCCTGTCTAAAGGTTTCAAAAAGGACCTTACACATACATTATATACTTATAGGACTTATGTATACATTTACACAATTATTATGCTTTGACCTAAAATATTAGTCAAAATTGTCCAAAGATGTATTGTATGATTTTTGCATTTACTGTAATTAAGAAACATTTAAAAACAAATGATTTGACACAAAAAGCACACACTGTCATTGTCATATATGGTGGTTGCAGCACTCCATGAGGAATAAAGGAGATCTCACAGCTTGTTTGTTTTTGTGCTACATTTCAAACATCCGGTGGGGATTTCGAAATAGGCTTTAGTTTAATGAATCATATCAAAACAGCAGCCAGAAATTGTCTTGAAGAGGCACATTTGTACCAGCTGTTGTGCTAAAGTCAAAGCAAGAAGCAGATGGGGGCATCAACTTAGACGAAGTCTACGAGCACTTGAGAAGGGAGAAGGAAACGGAAAAATAAGGAAAAAAGTCCCCGATTAGAACTGTGTTTATTCCAATGTCATTTATTAAGATTACTAATTAAGATGATTATTTATTAAGGAATGAATCATTAAATGCTATATTTAAAAATGTATGACGTATATTTTATAAATAAGGAGTCAGAGGAATTGCATTATCATTACTGTTATTATATATTATGATGACATTATTGCTTAATTTGTTTTAAAAAAAATGCTGACAGAAATCTTTATCGGCAATAATTTAAGGGACGATACATCAAACAGCCAAATTTGATATTGGCCCATGTCTCGTTATCATCAAATATAGAACCTATAGTAACAACAATATGCCTGCAAATTGTTAGTTGTTTTTTCTGGGACTGCTTTTGTGTAAGTGCATGTGCTCAGGACTTGTGAGCGTGTACAAAACAGTGGTGAGTGACAGCCTGAACACCAAACTAAATCCTTGGGCTGAGGAGCATTTTTTGTTTAATATAATTAGTAAATGTGAACATTTTAGAAATGTATTTATATGTTCTGTTAAACCACTAATTGCAACATAAGCTGGATGGCGGTGTTCTTGTTTTTTTTTGTTTTTTGTTTTTTAATGTAATTGTGAGCAAGTTGCAAACGGCCCCTTTAATTAAAATCGGGATAAACCAAAAAAAAACATACTTTAGGTTGTTTGTCACTTAAGTAAGCTAACCAGAAAGAAAACAGCAGATTAAATTTTTATGTGTGCTTAGGGTGGAATATTTGAATGCGCGTGTTTCTGCAGCAGCCCACTGATCAGACAGGGTTGAGGGCAGACTCGGAAGGCTGGTACAAACCGCAGCACCCTGCACCCGGCAACGCAGGAAGGAAAAACCTACGAAACACAAGCCAGGACACAAGGACACACTGACCTCGCCCACGCATGGAGCCCTGTTACCATGGCAATTAGACACACACACAACAGCATAAAAAAACACACAGGACAGTATCTGATCATGCTGCATATCACAGTGTAAAGGAAAGGGGCCAAGGTAAATAGCAGACATGCTATAAATACTGATTGTTTTAGTAAGAATGTAATCGGATGAGAGTTGTTCATTTCAAAACAGACCACACCTGAGGTGAAGTCATACCCAAGAATATGTTAAGACTAAGAGGGGAATCCTCAAGGTTTTCAGGACCCTCAGAGTGAAGTTCTGAACACACCGCAGCAACCAATGCCAAGTCATTTATGAGCATGAAAAAATGTAGATGGTGTGGACATAGTTTTGTTTTAAGTTAAAGAAGAAAAGCATAATTCTCTCGGATTAAATTGTGGTCAAATAATTTCCCTTGCTTATTTGTGCTTAGGGCATTTTTGCAGTAACTAAGACTAGTACTTAATACTTAAAACCTAAAACACAAAAAATAAGTCTCCCATGAAACTGTTGGTTACAACTGTAAAGAGAAATGTATCTAAGAAATATCTTACCCTGGAGATGTCAATGGGGGTGTGGTTTATTGTTTATTTTCTTTATTGATACCATGAATGTCTACTATAAGCGCCTCTAGTAGTTGTGACATATCGTACTTAAAGTCTGTATTGAGGGCCTACATACAGTACACGGTCAACATTTCCCAGCTCACAGTTTTTGTTGGGGTATGAACTGTCTCGGCTAAATGTTATGCTTTAGCAAGCAAGAATGTGTGTTCAGAACCTCCCCACCGCTAGTTGGCGTAGCAAATGTCACAGTGAACCCTGTAATATCGGACCAAAACATCCGGTGTCTCACTTGCTCGCTGGCACGAAATAACTTTCTTTTTCCATGAGTGAAGCACTACTAGTCTGCACTACACTAAAACAGAATGAGTCAATAACGCCAAGGGCGTTAGATTATTTTTTTAAACAACTAACATGTATTCATAAAGTATGGGAGGATCCTGATGTGTTTTTGACAGCATAGATATCGTAGAAGTTCACTCTCCAAGGTAACTACCGTACATTATTATTGTATTACTTCCTAAAACTACTGTAGATGTTTGTAAATCATTATACGTTATAGTTTTTTGTACAATATTCGTTAACTAGGAGTTTTTTACCTTTTTAAACGCACGATACATGTTGAAAAATTGTGCTGTTTTGGGGGCTCCAGAGTATTTTGAGTTACAAGCTCAGTGACAGAACAAATGAACTCTTAAGATTAGGTATCTGTATATAATGGGGACGGCATGGCTCGGTTGGGAGAGCAGCAGTGCCAGCAACCTGAGGGTTCCTGGTTCGATGTCCATTGTGTCCTTGGGAAAGACACTTCACCCTTGCTCCTGATGGGTCGTGGTTAGGGCTTTGGATGGCAGCTCCCACCATCAGTGTATGAATGTGTTTGTGAATGGGTGAATGTGGACATAATGTCAAAGTGCTTTGAGTACCTTGAAGGTAGAAAAGCGCTATACAAGTACAACCCATTTACCTAGGTCTTCTCTAAATAAAAAAGCCATGCTTTTAGTGTTGTTATTTTCCCATTTCTTGTTTGGTATTACTCGCTCCAGCCGCTTAGTAATTAGGGCTTTAAAGGCTCCACAAATGTACATTTAATTTCTTAAGACTTTTTTTAGTTGGTCATTTAAGGCAGTGCTTTTCAACCTTTTTTGAGCCAAGGCACATTTTTTGCGTTGAAAAAATCCGGAGGCACACCACCAGCAGAAATCATTAAAAAACGAAACTCAGTTGACAGTAAAAAGTTGTTGTTGCAATTGTTGGATATGACTTTAAACCATAACCAAGTATGCATCACTATAGCTCTTGTCTCAAAGTAGGTGTACTGTCACGACCTGTCACATCACGCCGTGATTATTATTTTTTTATGTTTTCCTGTGTGTAGTCTTTTAGTTCTTGTCTTGCACTCCTATTTTGGTGTCTTTTTCTCTTTTATTGGTATTTTCCTGTAGCAGTTTCATGTCTTCCTTTGAGCAATATTCCCACATCTACTTTGTTTTAGCAATCAAGAATATTTCAGTTGTTTTTATCCTTCTTTGTGAGGACATTGTTGATTGTCATGTCATGTTCGAATGTACATTGTGGATGCAGTCTCTGCTCCACAGTAAGTCTTTGCTGTCGTCCAGCATTCTGTTTTTGTTTACTTTGTAGCCAGTTCAGTTTTAGTTTCGTTCTGCAAAGCCTTCCCTAAGCTTCAATGCCTTTTCTTAGGGGCACTTACCTTTTGTTTATTTTTGGTTTAAGCATAAGATACCTTTTGACCGGCACGCTACCTCCCGCTGTTTCCGACATCTACAAAGCAATTAGCTACCGGCTGCCGCCTACTGACATGGAAGAGTATTACACGGTTACTCTGCCAAGCTCTAGACAGCATCGACACTCAACAACAACAGATAATTTGCAGACTATAATTACTGGTTTGCAAAAAATATTTTTAACCCAAATAGGTGAAATTAGATAATCTCCCACAGCACACCAGACTGTATCTCACAGCACCACAATGGTTGAAAAATTTAAGGGTCCTAACTTCTGACAGATATGGGCTTGTTTTTGTATTCCTTGTGCACTTTACTGTGTCTTCTGTCCCGCCCTATCTGCCATTTTGGTTAGGTGTGTTTGTTGCCTCTCTTTAGTGATTCTCCTTGTTGTTTGACAGTGCTTTGTTTTTTCCCATGTTGCACCATCACCCTAAGTTTAGCATGCTTATATCCACCGTTGTTTATTTTGTTTGGACTTTGCCACTCTGAGTTTTTCTGCACGTCCTGCTTCAGTTTGTGCAACCTGGGGTCCAACCCAAGTAAAATGTGGCACAAGTTGGAGTAATTGTCTGCCCACAAACTTGTACATGAAAGTTGTCTGGCACAGTTCCCCAATGTACAGTAATAGTCTGCCCAGGCATTGTGTCCCATTTGCCCTAAATGTTTGAGGGCAATAAGCAGTGCAGTGCAAACCACAGCTTCAGTTTGCTCGCTATGTTTACTGATGGGGGTCTAAGTGATTTGGCAGGAGGGTCTTGATGGACTGCATGCTTAACCTCACAAAGCAATTCATAAGGATGGGAGTCAGAGTCAATGAGCAGTAGCTATTTAGACAGGACAAACAGGACTCCGTTGGCACAGGATGGTAGTTGTTGATTTGAGGCATTCGGGGAAAACAGCCTGGTGCAAAGCTGTGTCAAAGATGTCAGTGAGAACATATTTTAGCTGCTCATCTTAGTCTTTGACAATCTGTCCAGGTAAACTGTCCTGCCCGATAGTTTTTTGTGCTTTAATGGACAGGACTCTCCTCATGCAGGTTTGTGTTACTATAAAAAAGCTTAGTCCTCTTGTGGTGTGCCTAGAAAGCCACACCACAAACCACAGGCATGCTACAGACATAGCTGATATTTGCTATGTGTCGTTACTTCCGTCAGCAGATATATGCAATCACCCATGTCCGTTAGTTAGTTAGCAACATAACCCAAAAAGTTATGGCCGTATTTTGATGAAACTTTAGGAAATGTCAGAAATGGGATAAAGAGCACGATAAATAAAGTATTATTGGCCGTACTGGATGCATTTTTTTCATCTGCTTTAAAGGTCACTCTAAGACAGGGGTCACCAACGCGGTGACCAGTTAGCCCGTAAGGACCAGATGAGTAGCCCGCCGGCCTGTTTTAAAAATAGCTCAAATAGCAGCACTTACCAGTGAGCTGCCTCTATTTTTTAAATTGTATTTATTTACTAGCAAGCTGGTCTCGCTTTGCCCGACATTTTTAATTCTAAGAGAGACAAAACTCAAATAGAATTTAAAAATCCAAGAAAATATTTTAAAGACTTGGTCTTCACTTGTTTAAATAAATTCATTAATTTTTTTACTTTGCTTCTTATAACTTTCAGAAAGACAATTTTAGAGAAAAAATACAACCTTAAAAATGATTTTAGGATTTTTAAACACATATACCTTTTTACCTTTTAAATTCCTTTGTCTTCTTTCCTGACAATATAAATCAATGTTCAAGTAAAACATTTTTTTTAATTGCAAAGAATAATAAATACATTTTAATTTAATTCTTCATTTTAGCTTCTGTTTTTTCGACGAAGAATATTTGTGAAATATTTCTTCAAACTTATTATGATTAAAAAAATTATTCTGGCAAATCTAGAAAATATGTAGAATCAAATTTAAATCTTATTTCAAAGTCTTTTGATTTTCTTTTAAAATTTTTGTTCTGGAAAATCTAGAAGAATTAATTATTTGTCTTTGTTAGAAATATAGCTTTGTTTGTTATATATTGTTTGTTATATATTCTAAACAAAGTGTAGATTGGATTTTAACCTATTTAAAACATTTCATCAAAATTCTAAAATTAATCTTAATCAGGAAAAATTACTAATGATGTTCCATAAATTATTTTTTTAAGTTTTTCTCTTCTTTTTTTCGGTTGAATTTTGAATTTTAAAGAGTCGAAATTGAAGATAAACTGTTTCAAAATTTAATTGTCATTTTTTTCGTGTTTTCTCCTCTTTTAAACCATTCAATTAAGTGTAAATATCATTAATTATTAATATTAACATAGAGTTAAAGGTAAATTGAGCAAATTGGCTATTTCTGGCAATTTATTTAAGTGTGTATCAAACTGGTAGCCCTTCGCATTAATCAGTACCCAAGAAGTAGCTCTTGGTTTCAAAAAGGTTGGTGACCCCTGCTCTAAGAGCTTGAGCAGTGTGAATTATTTTAATTGAAGTAAATGAAAGTTCCTTATTGCTTGAAGTGCAGCGTTAATAGTTCCAGCTTGTAGCTGAACTGCTTTTGTGTTGTTCACTCGTCCTTATCCTTTTACGTCAACAGTGTCCAAACATTTTCCACCCATGGCGGCAAACTGAAAAATTAAAGGATGTGGAGGGCCACGCTGATTTTTACAATTGTGTAAAAAGGCTTCAAAATAGTTTATTTTTGGAAACTTGTTAAACTATGGTTTGAAATGGATGATGTACTTTTATGCATGAAGCAAACATTAACTGTACACTAACTGTAAGAATATTCAAACTAAAAAAAACAAAAACAGAGGACCCCTTTAAAAACTAACATGGTTTCTTCTATTTTGAATTGGAACATCGGTGATACAAAATAACACGAAGCGTTGCTAAGGAAACACAACCACTACCATGTGAAGTAATACTACAGTACAGTACATTTTAGTGCTGTACAGTGAACAAACAAGATGTCCATCTTTTATGATACCGCAAAACTCACCGCGCTCACCAACACTTGTTATTAGAATCATCTGTCAGTTTTTACAGTGAGTTCACTCAGGGACAGTAAAAAGCAAGAAATGTTGTCTCAATGTGTGTGTGTGTGTGTGTGTGTGTGTGTGTGTGTGTGTGTGTGTGTGTGTGTGTGTGTGTGTGTGTGTGTGTGTGTGTGTGTGTGTGTGTGTGTGTGTGTGTGTGTGTGTTCTTGTATTTCTACCCTTCTTGAGACATGAACAAGGAAAAGTACCTTCCATATAATTCTTGAGACATGAACAAGGAAAAGTACCTTCCATATGAGGACCAGTGAACAAGTTAGGACCAAAATCCTGGTCCCAATAAGGAAAACCATTGCATCTCATTTGCACCACAGGTGGTGAAATCTATCAAAATTTGGGTGGTCCCAAAAAAGAGGGATTTTTCAAATTGGTTGTGTGTCTGTTTTAAAAGTGCTCCCCCTCTGGTCAACATATGAAATAACAAGTGTGTGTAAGAAATTGAAATGCACCCCCTTCGGACAAAATTAATTTAAAAAATATATATAAATATGTACTTTATATAGAGACCGACTGTAATAACTTGAAGCAAGTAATGAAGATTAAAAAACAATTACCAACAAAAAATTCAAAAAATAAAAATCTTACTAAAAGCAGTCTTTTTCTCACATTGTGTCAACTTTTTGGGGAACAATTTCTCATATTTTTTCAGTTTCTGTAATATTGCAATATTTTCTCATAAAATTATTACTTTTTTATGCAAAAGTATTACTTTTTAATGCAAAATGGTGACATTTGTCGTATAAAATTCTGACTTCTATCACAATATTGCTAATGTTTTTGTTGTTCTTGTGAAACAGTGATTTTTTTTAGTAAAATTCAGATTTTTGTTATAATATTGCCAAAATTTGTAAGTTTTCTTAAAAATATTTGACTTTTGTCGAGTAAAATTACGCCTCTTTTCATGAAATTGCCCAAAGTTTAAGCTTTTTGTGTAAAATTGCGACTGTTATTGAGTAAAATTCCAAATTTTATCATAATATTGCACAAATGTTCAGTTTTTCTTGTGTGTGTGTGTGTGTGTGTGTGTGTGTGTGTGTGTGTGTGTGTGTGTGTGTGTGTGTGTGTGTGTGTGTGTGTGTGTTTGTGTGTGAGTGGGCTTCCACATGCATGTGTGTGGTCACAAACAGTCATGCACTAAATTAGTCTAATTTCTTCAGCAAATGGGTTTCTTCTATTTTCACACGTTCATATGAAAAGGCAATTTACATGCTTTAACTTTAATAAACTGAGACTGTTTACCATACGATGTGTGCCTCCCCTGCGCTAGGGAGTGATAGTGGCCATCCATTTTAGCTTGTATATAAAGTGTTTCCTTTATGCTTACCGTTGTTTGTAGTGTTGACATAGTATCGCCGCCCTTGTGGAGACATGTAGCACTTCCAGTGAGGAGGCAGAGGGTCTTTTAAGTCCTCCACAGGAAGCCGACTCAGCGATGCTGTTCTCTAGCAAGGAAGAATAGAGAAACAAATCAGGTGTGATGAAACATTTATTTCAGTTGAGATGTGTGAAAACAGAAGTTAACATTACACAGAAAAACAGCAACACACAGTGTATTTTCCGGACTATAAGTGTGTTGCAATCACATCCGGGCACTTCTAGGTTTCAGGCGATGGTCTAAGTCCCATTAGGCCACTGTTTATTCACCTGAATCCGTGCAGATTTAGGCGTATTTTGAAAGGTTTAAAGGCAAATATAAAAGCGATAATGAAAAAATATTTAAATTGGGATGGAGTGGATTTTTACTCTCCAGGAAAATATATTTTTTAAAGATTTAAACCGTTTATCATCACCAAGAGGCGACTGCTAAATCACTTCACCTGACACCTACGGTATTTAGAGAAGAAAAGATTGGGGGCACATCATGTATTTACCGCCAAGGGGTCCACAAATTGAACATTAATCCATGAAAGACAATGTTGGACTTATTCGTGCATCACCAAGTAACGTACCTTGATTGACATAAAGAGTGTCATGCTACTGTGATTGTGATGCAAATGAGAAAAAGGATAAGTTTGTTTGCAGTTGATTTCCTGCTACAAATATTAGTTTCTTCTACAATTCATGTCTGCAGTTGTTTTTATGCTATGAAGTTCACATTTTGTCTCATTGTTTAGCTCCTTATGTCCCTGTTCTTCAGCAATGTTTCTTTCTTTATTTCTTTAGTTTATTTCGAACATGAACCCACTTACAGCAAAACAGAATTTCATAACATTTCACTTTACATCATGTTCGAAAAGGAGTAGGAAGAAGCAAAGCTTATTTAATCCTACTCTTTTCCCACTTCAGAGCGTTTACAAATACATACGTTCATTTACTGACTTTGTTTTGTAGCACAATTACATCAGTGAATGATTAATACAGCAGTTTTTGTTATAGATAATTAAATCAGTCATGATAAACATACTGAGATGAAGAATATCCCATTTTTGCTAACGATATCAAGATTCTGTGATGTTGACCCTATGAGAGATTTATTAATCTAGTTTAGTAATACTATTAAGGATATTTTCTTGATGGTAACGAATATCACCGAAGACGCTATAATGTGGTCATCCATGTCGAATAAAGCACTTGACTTTCCTGCACAACCACAACTAAGCCTTTAGTTTCTGGTGTGAAAATCAACAACAAAAATACGGTGGATTGGACAAACAATCACAATATTTATTACTAGGACTTAACATGATGTTAGTTTATTTGCACAACCAGGTCTTCGTAGTTATATTTAGGCATAGCAACCACAAAAGAACACAAACTAATGCAATCTCTTGTCATTTCTTTACGTTTAGTTCTGCGCTCAAACACTACTATTATTGTAAAGAATAAAGTTGAATGCATCACAGAATGTTTCTCAAACAAACCAAATGTTCAAACATTTTACAAAGTAAACGCTGCAGACATGAGCATGGTCCGATTGTATTCCATAAGATGATAAAAGTGATATTTATAAAGAGCAATTTCCTTCCACACGCTTTAGTTTTTCCCCTGACTTTATTACCTGTATAAAGTTGAACCACTTCTTTCGAGACTCGATGAAAATCTCTTTCCTAGCTCTCTATTTGAACGACTGAAACACCCAAGAACAGAACAGTGATGCGGCATTTTCTGCTCAAGCTCTACACTCACTCTCACTTGTTTTAATGCTACACTCAAGCTGCTTGACCATCGTGTGAATTAAGCCGCAAAGAAGAAATATGGATTGACGTCAGATGCAACCCACCTAAAGAGCGCACCATGATTTAAGCCGCACCCATACATTTTTTAAGAAAAAAAATGGTTTCCATACAATAGCCGCACCGGACTATAAGCCGCAGATATATACGTTGCAAAATTAGTTATTTATACAGAAAGATTTTATAAATGTTCATATACCTACCTACATTTTTTACAAACGGTGCCTGTCACATGGCAGTAAAACAGTTGATTAAACAAAACAGAAGTCATTGTCATGGACCCACTAGCTGGGGAAGCTAGCTCTCCAGTCAGCTAAACAGACTCAATAAATCCACGGTGATGTTTAGGTGAATTTGCTGAGGAATTTGTGAAACTGAAACAATACAAATAGAATGCCGTTGTAGGTTAATAATAACAACAACGACTCGTAAACGCTAGCGTCAATACATTACTATAGCAAACTTACAAACGTTGCTTGGAGTGATGAATGAACAATCTATACGAGTAGAACGCTATGGACGGCTGGAAAACTAAACAGCCCTCCGGTTGGAAAGAAAAAAAAACTGCTGGTGATAGAACTCATCTGAAAGATGGTGCCATAGCACAAACAATATAACACCCTCTCAGTGTTTTTGCTTGTTTTGTTTTTTTATAAAAAAAATATTTTTATTATGGCCGCCAGTGAAGAAAAATCCATAAATTAGCTGCTCTAGCTTATAAACCGAAGGGTTTAAAGTGTAGGAAAAACGTGTCAATTTATGGCAGAGGTAGACACATGACAGATTCAGCATGTGTGCATACAACTGAATGACCAAAAAGACAACAAAGGCAAGGTACATAGATCTGCAAATGATTATCAGGGATACAGCTATTGAAATAAAGAGACTATTGTTGTGAGGATGCTGTGAGGAGGCTCAGGACCAACATGTAGTCATTGGTTTAAAATCCTGAGTCTTACAATTTAAAACAAAAAAAAAGCTTTATTTAGGCAAGACTTTCCTCACATAGACGACTGGTAGATGTAGGAGGATTTTAAATATTTGCCGATGTATTTTTAATTGAAGTTAACTTGAGGCATTAGGTAAGTCTAAAGCTGGGGTTTTAAAACATACTTCTCAAAGGTCCTTACCTACTGTACTTTCCATTGAAGGTCGGAGGTACAGAACAATTTGCAACAAAATACGTATTAAACTGTTCTACGTTAATTTATTTCTATGTTGAAACAACATCCTAAGAAATGACATTGATAATAATATTAACAATAAACAAATAACTTCATATTAGGGCTGTCAAAACATGGGATTACTCACAATGAATTACACCACTGTATGAGATTCTGACAGTAAAAGTGTCCTTGTTTCAAAATACTGGGGTCTTTTTAAAAGTTAATTCTTGTATGCAAGCAAATGTTTTACTGCTATTAAATGTGATTAATTAAAATTAAGATTATTCTGAATAATTTATCATGGGGTAGTAGTTTAAATCTAGATTCAGAATGACATTATAAAATTGAGAATGACTCAAATAAGGAAGGAAACACGGTCAGCACAAATATGAACATGTGAACACTGACTTTTCACTTCCGTTTTGCTTTTTACCCCCCCAACTACAGTATTTTTTTTTCTTCCTGGGCAGTTTTGCAAACGATTCCCTTATCAATTTCTGTGGGCGCAATTGACATCTCCACACACAGCAGACAATGGCACAAACACTGGTGAGTTACATTTCATAAGAGAAGGATGACAACAGGACAACTTGCAAAGTCACCAAGGGGAGGAAATACTACCAAAATGAAGAAATATTAGCACACTCAGCATGTGATAACTTCAAATGAATGACGCATTTACAATTCCCTCAGAGCCAGACGCGAGTCGGCTAACACTGCCTGTCATGTTCGCGCCTCGTTGAAAACCTTATATTATTAACTATGGACATGTAATGAATGCCTTCTCATGGGTTACGTTTGCGATAGGTGACAAGAGACAGTGTTTGACAGGCTCAGAGGTTCGCCTCCACCACAGCTGGAGACATCTAAGTCCAGAAAGATTACACATCATTCCTACAAAAGTGTAATAGCTTAATATTCCACAAAATAATGTTTAATATTCATAGTGAATGGGTGCAGAATTGCACAATGCACAGTTCCAATGAAGTTGACTTGCTTGTGTTTGTCAATGAATGATGTAGTTTTACTTTTTTGAATGCCCAGCTCATAATCTTCAATATATCTTCTTAAAAAGGATCATTTTGATTTGTATTAGAAAAATGTTCAACATGTTACTGAACATTCTTATGTAAATGCCACAGATTAATTTATGCCGTACATTATTTAGTTCCTTTCTACACTAGAATATTTACTTTATTAACACATTTTCCTTGGCACCTAATTGAGGCAGTAAGCCTCTACAAGGCCCCTTCTACACTAAGAAAGGGTAAATCTCACCTAACCTTATCCGTGTCCACACACACAAAATGGTCGTTTAAGACCCCCTTCGCCCGCCGGCGCAACACAGCCTAGTACGCATGTGCGGAAAAAAGTGCGCGTCATAGTCACCTCTGACCTGGAAGTGTATCCTTACCCTGTGTTTCAATGTAGACTATTGCCAGATTTCTTTTAACAGTAAATCTTGCTTGCCTCACCATCAGCAGCTGTTAGACTAGCCCTGTTGTAGTGAATCACACCTGAGCCATCATACATGAATCATATCTTTAATGGACGTGTGAAAGTAAACAATGTGATAAAGAACATTTTACAACAATCATAAAAATCTGTTCAGGACACTGTGCTTGTAGGCTGGAATTTGCGGCTGTGCTTGTAAATGATCAATGAGTCCATACAAAGCTAAGAGCTGGAGATTCAAGAAATAGATGGCGCACTTACCCCTATAAAAAATTGTCCGAGGAGGGGGACCTTAAACGCTGGTTTAGTGTGTCTGAAACGAGGCTTAGGCTAAATAACCTACTGAAACCCACTACTACCGACCACGCAGTCTGATAGTTTATACATCAATGATGAAATCTTAACATTGTAACACATGCCAATACGGCCGGGTTAGATTAGTAAAGTGCAATTTTAAATTTCCCGCAAAATATCCTGCTGAA
This sequence comes from Entelurus aequoreus, assembly GCF_033978785.1. Taxonomy (NCBI): domain Eukaryota; kingdom Metazoa; phylum Chordata; class Actinopteri; order Syngnathiformes; family Syngnathidae; genus Entelurus; species Entelurus aequoreus. Next base: position 34,954,370 of record NC_084738.1, read on the forward strand.
AACGTCTCGGTGTGATGGCGTTTGCGCGTGACGTCACGGATTGTAGCGGCCATTTTGGGACACCATTGTGGCCAGCTATTAAGTCGTCTATTTTCATCGCAAAATTCCACAGTATTCTGGACATCTGTGTTGGTGAATCTTTTGCAATTTGTTTAATGAACAATGGAGACAGCAAAGAGGAAAGCTGTAGGTGGGTACGGTGTATGTCTATGTGCATGTCACGTACGTAACTTTGGGGAAATATATGTGCTGTATGAACTTTGCGGAGGTGAACGGTACTTTGGGCTGTGGGATTGAGTGTGTTGTGCGGGTGTTTGAATTGTATTGGCGGGTTATATGGACGGGAGGGGGGAGGTGTTTGTTATGCGGGATTAATTTGTGGCATATTACATATAAGCCTGGTTGTGTTGTGGCTAATAGAGTATATATATATGTCTTGTGTTTATTTACTGTTTTAGTCATTCCCAGCTGAATATCAGGTCCCACCCGCCTCTCACAGCATCTTCCCTATCTGAATCGCTTTCACTGCCCTCTAGTCCTTCACGCTCACTTTCCTCATCCACAAATCTTTCATCCTCGCTCAAATTAATGGGGAAATCGTCGCTTTCTCGGTCCGAATTGCTCTCGCTGCTGGTGGCCATGATTGTAAACAATGTGCAGATGTGAGGAGCTCCACAACCTGTGACGTCACGCTACTTCCGGTACAGGCAAGGCTTTTTTATCAGCGACCAAAAGTTGCGAACTTTATCTTTGATGTTCTCTACTAAATCTTTTCAGCAAAAATATGGCAATATTGCGAAATGATCAAGTATGACATAGAATGGACCTGCTATCCCCGTTTGAATAAGAAAATCTCATTTCAGTAGGCAACACAACAAACTTGCATGCACATGACCCACCCGACACACATACCGCACTTCGAGAGGCAAAGCTTTTGCCTTGACAGTCAACACTCAATAAGATATGAGGGGCCGTTAGGGACATTATTCAGAATTACCTCTTACATACATTACTGAAATGCTCTCACATAAACAACTGAAATCTTTTTCTTTTATACACACTACTGAAACACTCTTATAAACACTACTGAAATGCTCTTACATACACTACTGAAATGCTCTCACATAAACAACTGAAATCTTTTTCTCTCACACACCCTACTGAAACACTCTTATAAACACTACTGAAATGCTCTTACATATACTACTGAAACACTCTTATAAACACCACTGAAACACTCTTATAAACACTACTGAAATACTCTTACATACACTACTGAAACACTCTTATAAACACAACTGAAACACTCTTATAAACACTACTGAAATACTCTTACATACACTACTGAAACACTCTTACATACACCAGTGAAACACTCTTATAAACACTACTGAAATACTCTTACATACACTACTGAAACACTCTTACATACACTACTGAAACACTCTTATAAACACTACTGAAATACTCTTACATACACTACCGAAACACTCTTATAAACACTACCGAAACACTCTTATAAACACTACTGAAACATTCTTACATACACTACTGAAACACTCTTATAAACACTACTGAAACATTCTTACATACACTACTGGAACACTCTTATAAACACTACTGAAATGTTTTTGTCTCACGCACACACCTGGAATTATTTTTCACTAGTATGTATAAACGGATTTCACCTGTGTGTGTGTGTGCTTTTTACACGTGTGTGTCAGGGACAACAATTTCAGTAGTATGTGTGCAAAGATTTCAGTTATGTGTATGAGCGCATCTTACCATTGTGTATACGAGCATTTTACCACTATGTGTAAGAGCATCTTACTAGTGTGTGTGAGCGATGTTGCATTCCGGTTCCGGTATAATCCCCGCCCCTTTTCAGACAAGTTTATTTATATTTTTTTTAAAGCCAAGTTGTGGACAAAATGTCTGCCGACAAGTAGCTTAACCGAGGCGGGAGCTCCACTTCATAATTTGAGGGCTTCAGCGGAGAATATAATAACACTTTCAATGCAACAAGGGTCGGACTGCCGCCATGGGTCTCCCCCGCAGGACGCGGCACCTGAGCGACAGCCGCAGCCTGGAGCACTCGTTCCATTGCGAGTTTGCACCGCACACATGCAACGTTTCAGTTCATGGACATCGGGGCAAAAGGAGGAAAAGGTAATTAGACATTATTTATTTCTAAATGATTTGTTGAATCACACGAAATGTAAGACAACATGGCATTGTAGTGAGCTACAATGGTAACATGTCGAAATGTGAGTCACGTCGTGTTACGTCAGTAGCTAATCATATACTAATGATAATGATTGCATTTATTTAGCGCTTATCATCGACTAGATAAGGGGTCCCCAAACTACGGCCCGCGGGCCGGTTACGGCCCTCCAAAGTCCAACATCCGTCCCGCTGGAAAAAAAAAAAAATTTGTATTATTATTTTCAATCTGTCTTTTCTAATCTAATCCATTTTTTGGTGTTCCCTAGCCGCTCAGGCAAATCATATTGTCTACAAATGCATTTCCCTGTATGACGTATATTGTCTTAGCTGTTTTCATGTGATCTGATTGTTACATTCTTATTTCAGAGTCACCACACAGCTGCATGACCATTTCAACAAGGACGGAATAAACAACCTCTGGATTCATGGAACTTCTCTGCACACAAATATATTAATTGGATTATTCAATACATTTCTCATAAACATATTAAATATATTTTCTTTTTTTTTCTCAAAAAAGGTTCCCTATGCCTTATTATTTATATACTTTTCAATGCTTCTTGTAGTCAGACAATAGATATTGTTTGTCTAAAATTATAGTTTAAGTTAATGTGTTAATATTTACACCTAGCCCCTAACCTAAATACAATAATCATAAAACAAAAAAATTGTGTATCACAAGCGTTTGGGACAAGTTTGGGGAGATTTTGACAAAGTGTGTGTGGTGGTGGGGGCTGGATGACATTACTAGTCAGAACATAAAATAACTTAAAAACATGAACCGTAGAAACATAAATGTTCACAGCACAAACGTATTGCGGTGTTATTCTGATATTTGCAATAATAAAGTGGGCAACTTCATACAGGTCTGTATAACAGGTTCCTTATTTATTTATTTTTTACAAAATGTTAATTTGCAGAATACACTGCACAAGTGAAGAAAACATTTGAACAAACCTTATTATTCCCATGTTGTCCACTGAATAAAGTGCAGAATTGAAGTGAAAATGTCTATTCCATAGTTGCCATCATTTTCAAGTGGGTTCACTTGTTGAAAAATGTTCATTGTTGTCTCATTAATGTTTACATCTATGTCTGGAATTACACACCAACAAGTATTGAAAGGATATGAATAATGAGACATAAGGAACCTTTCTGAGCCAAAAAAGGTTGTTTTCAACACACTGTTGAAAATAATATTCACAATGTTTCTATGTGAAATTTATTGAATATTCCAATTAATATATTTGTGTGCAAAGAAGTTCCATGAATCCAGAGGTTGTTTATTCCGTCCTTGTTGAAATGGTCATGCAGCTGTGTGGTGACTCTGAAATAAGAATGTAACAATCAGATCACATGAAAACAGTTAAGACAATATACGTCATACAGGGAAATGCATTTGTAGACAATATGATTTGCCTGAGCGGCTAGGGAACACCAAAAAATGGATTAGATTAGAAAAGACAGATTGAAAATAATAATACAAAAAAATTGTTTTTCCCAGCGGGCCGGATGTTGGACTTTGGAGGGCCATAACCGGCCCGCGGGCCGTAGTTTGGGGACCCCTTATCTAGTCGATGATAAGCGCTAAATAAATGCAATCCATTATCATTAGTATATGATTAGCTACTGACGTAACACGACGTGACTCACATTTCGACATGTTACCATTGTAGCTCACTACAATGCCATGTTGTCTTACATTTCGTGTGATTCAACAATCATTTAGAAATAAATAATGTCTAATTACCTTTTCCTCCTTTTGCCCCGATGTCCATGAACTGAAACGTTGCATGTGTGCGGTGCAAACTCGCAATGGAACGAGTGCTCCAGGCTGCGGCTGTCGGGAGGAGAAAGGCACCGCTGTGTGGCCGCTCAGGTGCCGCGTCCTGCGGGGGACACACATGGCGGCAGCCCGACCCTTGTTGCATTGAAAGTGTTCTTATATTCTCCGCTGAAGCCCTCAAATTATGAAGTGGAGCTCCCGCCTCGGTTAAGCTGCTTGTCGGCAGACATTTTGTCCACAACTTGGCTTTAAAAAAAATAAAAATAAACTTGTCTGAAAAGGGGCGGGGATTATACCGGAACCGGAATGCAACATCGCTCACACACACTAGTAAGATGCTCTTACACATAGTGGTAAAATGCTCGTATACACAATGGTAAGATGCGCTCATATACATAACTGAAATCTTTGCACACATACTACTGAAATTGTTGTCCCTGACACACACGTGTAAAAAGCACACACACACACAGGTGAAATCCGTTTATACATACTAGTGAAAAATTATTCCAGGTGTGTGTGTGTGTGTGTGTGTGTGTGTGTGTGTGTGTGTGTGTGTGTGTGTGTGTGTGTGTGTGTGTGTGTGTGTGTGTGTGTGTGTGTGTGTGTGTGTGTGTGTGTGTGTGTGTGTGTGTGTGTGTGCGTGAGACAAAAACATTTCAGTAGTGTTTATAAGAGTGTTCCAGTAGTGTATGTAAGAGTGTTCCAGTAGTGTTTATAAGAGTGTTTCAGTAGTGTTTATAAGAGTGTTTCAGTAGTGTATGTAAGAGTGTTTCAGTAGTGTATGTAAGAGTATTTCAGTAGTGTTTATAAGAGTGTTTCAGTAGTGTATGTAAGAGTGTTTCAGTAGTGTATGTAAGAGTATTTCAGTAGTGTTTATAAGAGTGTTTCAGTAGTGTTTATACGAGTGTTTCAGTAGTATATGTAAGAGCATTTCAGTAGTGTTTATAAGAGTGTTTCAGTAGGGTGTGTGAGAGAAAAAGATTTCAGTTGTTTATGTGAGAGCATTTCAGTAGTGTATGTAAGAGCATTTCAGTAGTGTTTATAAGAGTGTTTCAGTAGTGTGTATAAAAGAAAAAGATTTCAGTTGTTTATGTGAGAGCATTTCAGTAGTGTATGTAAGAGCATTTCAGTAGTGTTTATAAGTGTTTCAGTAGTGTGTATAAAAGAAAAAGATTTCAGTTGTTTATGTGAGAGCATTTCAGTAGTGTATGTAAGAGGTAATTCTGAATAATGTCCCTAACGGCCCCTCATAATAAGACGTTTGTTCGACAAAGTAAATACAAACAGAACAGAACAAAATGTTGTGCACTTACTGAAAGTGTAGTTACATCTAAAAAATAACTGCTGCCTTTTATTATAGTTGGAAAGCCGGCAATTGTTTGACAAAATCCGCCAAATAAAGTAGCAACAGATTTGCATATGGCCTAACAACACACCTGCGCACAGTGCATTGAAGTGGTAATGCTCTTAATCTCCACTTTGTGTGTGTTTTCAATGGTCCTTACTGGATTAACAGTGGTAGTTGTTAAGGAATGTATGTGCAACTATATACATCTGTGTCTAAATGTTCAATATTCAATGAAGTGCAATTTTGTGTGTCGATAAGCCATTTCCTTAGTTTTTTTCTCGTGTATGGTTTTATATTTATGTGTTTTTTTTCTTAACAAAGACAGGGTCAATTTGATTGGTTTTGGTTGCTACTTTTTTTTAACTGCAATTTTTGCTAACATAGACTGAGAGTCCATCTTTTTTTTAATGTTTTATTTTGTTAGGATACTGAAAAGTTACTGACATTCCAATAACAATGTTAAAAAAATACTTATTCAAAATAAAAGTGAATTGTATTTGAAAGTGCTTGCATTATTTGAATACATTATCAATATATTAGAGGTTAATTTGCTTTCAAAATAATATTGACAATTTTTTTTATCGGCAATAATCGTTAGGCTTACTGTTTGCAAGGAATCGATTGCGTGAAGCTTGGTATTAAATGTGTGATTTCCAACCAGAGACACTGATCCAGGTGCTGCGATATTGAGCTTGTAGCCACTGGTGGAAAATGCCGACTCACACTGATATGCAGAACCGAAGATGGTTACCACAAAGATGAAAACCTTTTAAAGGTTGGGAAAAAGACTTGCTGTAACCATCTCTGTTCAGAAGGTCCCAGGATCACAGTCTGCTTCACTCACAAGTGATATACTCCCTCGGGTCAATCAACTGCTTGCAGTACTCGCCCATGGAAACATGTTCTCCTCAACATTTTTCAACAGATCCAATGGAGATCCCGTGCAGAGCAGCATTGGAAGCTGTCAAAGCCGCCTTTGAAATGTTAAGCCAACCTCTCAAAGAAGGCAATTGGTCGTGATCGTGCTGATGAAGCGTTGGAAAGTGAAGATAGGTCTCTTTGATGTCACTCCTAAAGATATCCAGACAGTTTTGAGGTATTTGCTTGATTTTATCTGACATCTCCTGTTTCTCTTTGCCCTCAGACATAGCCTCAACTATCCCACACATTGCACATACTTAACTATATTTGCATCAGAAAAAGGCTGTTATGCTTACACAGCATACAGGCTACCCCAAAAAAGACTTGCAGTTGCGTTTTGTGTCTCTAAAGGAACTAAAGCCTTCCAGATGACCTTAATTTCACTAATAAATTCTCTTTATGTATTTTTTGCTCAAGAGAATATAACTGGCAGTCAGTTCTCATAATATTATACAGTTTTTGAGCAATCAAGATAACTAATTGTACTGGGAACGCCCTCTTTACATCACACACTGAAGCTGGATTTGTATCAGGAAACCTCAAGTTTCTGGACTCTACCATGTTAGCCAAAAGAAGTCTTGATTGTTTTATGTAATTCATGATACTAGGTGGCCTGGGTACGAACTGACCGGTTTTGTGGACCAGCTTTGCATTGTCAGCAGTCCTCAATTGATTTACATCACCTTTTAACCACTTGGCCATAATAACACACTTTCAATGATCACTAACTGATTTTTATCAGACTCCAGTTTAAACACGCACAGGACCCAATGTGGCCCCAATGTGGCCGCAACGTCACTTGCATGCGCACTTTGATAAAGTGAAAACAAAGGAAGTTGACAGGGAGAAAGTCGCTACTGCTTCAAAATAAAATAACCTTAAAAATTAATGTTTTTTTTAATGTGAAAGTAAATAAAATTAATAAAATATATGAATGGATGTATGTAGTGTAGTATATTTGGGAGGGTTGTAATCTTTTTATGGCTGTTAAATAGAGGAGACACGGACATCAGCATGGATCTATGTGAGCTTTATTTTTCAACTCACATGTAAGCAACTGCGCCACAGTCCTTCAACAATCACTATTTCTTCAGATTCAAAACATATATTCATATATTACATTATTTGCACACTATTTACTAGCGATGCACTGAAAATTAAATAAAAACCAAAACTGGATGTTGTGATGAAGTACCCATTTTCGCTGGCGACTGCGTCTTTCCGCCGCACTCGAGTAAGGTAGCTCGCCCAAAGCTGACGAAAAAATCAAATGCAGGTCGCATTACGTTTAGACTGAAGTCACATTTGAAAAGATCAATTTCCAATCGGAATCAGGACTACCTCCTGATGTGGCCTGAATCTGATGCCAAAAGATCAGATTTTAAGCACTTTGGAGCATTTAGACTGCATAAAAAAAATCAGACCTGTGTCACTTAAAGGCAAAAAAATCTGATTTGGTGTGGAGTGTAAACGGGGTCTTCAATTCTTGTCCAATTAATGTGCTTCATGGGCAAATAGTTGGTCTGTGAGGTTCACCATTCCTGCTGGTTCATAGCGGATCAACCTACCATAAAATCCCAGGCAGTTTATCTCTTTGCAAGAAGATGAACTTACAAAATAAATAGGGGCTCAAATAATTATTTCACTGCTTTAAATAAAAATGCAGAAAAACATAAACACCTTCGGACCTAATTAGGCATATGCAACATTAAATAATGCACCATTCCAGATGGTTAACCTTCTCCAACCCAGACTGCCTTTGGCTCCACATTCACAGCATGCCAGAAGAGCCCCTGGCAGACAACACAAGAACTCATCCATTCAGGCTGAAAAGACTGAAAATCAACCACAACAATGGCGGCTGCTGTCAGGAAGCACTCACATTCTTCAGTAAAAAATTCAATGTTACTGCCGTCATTAATAAAATGCAAAAATGGGCGTGGGTTAAACTGTATGCTCATCACAGTTTAATAAAGGTCAGAACACAAAAATTTAATTGCAAGCTAAGGTGTATTATGTAGTATTGTGCACTATATTTAATATACGTACAATCAAGTTAATGTCACATCTGCTATTGCTGGACTACTACATTAAATCATACTATTTGGAATTAAACTATTAGTATAACAGGTGCCACTTGTCCCCCTTTTAGCCTCATAGAATTGGGCTTTCTTCACTGACCTAAATATGGAAACAAGCCAGTTAGTACTAATGCCTGACTATGACACACAGTGATCAAATATGCCACTTGAATGGGAGGTACTAAAAAAAAGGAGTAAATATTTTGTCCGAGACAAGAATACTAAATCCTCTTAAGAGCTAGCGTCCTCTGTAGTGGACATGCATACGAGGGCTATTTCTACAGAAATGTGTAACTTTAACAAAATAAATAGACTAAAAACAGCAGTCTGTACTCATTTTGCAATTATTTTTACTGGACAAGAAGAAAAAAAAATATAACGACTTACATGCGCGTGTTCACTACACTGAGGAAGGACGTCACTTTTTCGAAAACTTTTTACGCTTCATTATTTCATACTCTTCTGATGGCAGTAGTACAGAAGTACCTCAATTTACGAGCTCAATTGGTTCCGCGGACAAGCTCATAACTCAAAACACTTATCTTAAATCAGCCCCGCCCATTGAAATTATTTTAAATCAATTTCAACCGGACCGGCCATCCCAGAAACCCACAATTTTAACATGGAACATGCCTATAAAAAATAAAAACAAACCTTTACAAAATAAATATTGTATGAAAACCAATACAATAAAATAAACAACAAATAACCACTGTAGTTTTATGAAATAATGTAAGATTTACCTCAAGGAGCAAACTTTTTTAGGTATATCCTACGGGTTGCTTCTCCGCAGTGCACAAATAAGAATGATTATTGTTGGTTATGTTGCACACGGACGTCTTTTAGTAACGGATCGGGGGTCAGAGTCAACAGCAAGCTGTGGCTGTGTACTAAGTGCTCGATTGTCCAGTTTGGAGACCCGACAAACTGAAATTTGTCAAACATACCATCCGCAGTCTCTACTTTAACCGGCGGAGTGGAGGCTTATAACTGAAATTTTGCCCTTAAAGCACAACAAAAATCAGAGAGACCGCTTGTATCTCAAAATACTCATAATTGTGTTACTTGTAAGTTGAGGTAACACTGACCTCAAAGAAAAGGAAAGTAAAAGTGAAGTGAAAATCTTAAAACGCTCAGAAAGGGGAGAAATACCGATCATTATGGTATGCATGCTTGTTGGGCAAATTATTTAAAAAAAATAATTACTGTAGTTATAGTAACCAGCTATTTTACCCAAAAAAATAATTGAACTAGTAATGGATTAGTCACCAGGAAAAGTAATAAAATGGTTTCAGTTCCTCACACTTTGCTGTGGTACATAATGTACACATCACATGTATTCTCTAGCCCTGGCCTGGGTAATTATTTTTGACTCAAGGGCTACATTGAGAGAAAAACATGTGTCTGGGGGTTGATGTGTATGTGTATAATAAATATATATGGACAAATCTGCAGTACAGTATGTGTGCTTGGGTTCCTTTTTTCAGAAACACTAATACAAAAACTCACAAAAATACCTGATTGAATGCTAAAAACGTTATGACAGACCATCTAAAAAAATCGTAATGGATGTTTTTCTTTTCTGAATAAGAAACCCATAATGTACAGGAAAATAAAGAATGTGGGATTTACAATATTAACTATGAACGATAAAACACTGAATATTAACAACAAATGAACGTTGCTTCTTATTTACTTGGTATACCACCTCTTTGATCGACATCGTTTACAATCAAGCAAAAGGCATAAAAAATGCAACAAACATAATATAAACGCAAAGGGTAAAAAAAACAACTACAATCTAATATAATATCACTTTTCTGCAGAACTTTGTTGTAAACTTCTGCTTCCGTGTCTGTACCCAACACCCGTGTTTCAGGCTGGACCGCTCTGGAAACACTCTGTGGAAACAAACTCCATCCTGACTGCTTGGTGCCTAGTCTGAGTTGCTGTGACGTGGATTATCGTAACAACTCGTACATCCCTAAATAGGGCAGATTCCAGCCATTGAAATAATATATTTCAAGACTTACAGTAATTTGAAAACAGCACTGCACATCATAATGGAAGCTACAGTTTTGATGTTAAAGGTCTGAAAAAATTATTTGGAAATGTCCGACGAGCCGGATTGAAAATCCTAACGGGCCGTAATTTGCCCAGGTCTGTTCTAACCTGTTACATCAATGGCGTGAAGCAATGCCTTTTCTTGCATCCTGAAAACGGCAGTTTTAATTCGACAGATTGCTCCGGATTCGCCATTGTTGCCTCTAATTCTATTGGGTGGCAGTTACGTTAATGTTTGTAAGACCTAAAAACCTGAACTGTGGCACTGACTAGCTTACACTGAGATGTACTCGATCTTTAGCCTCGACTTTTAGCCAATCATTATTATTTATGTGTCAAAGTGTTCTCAATTTATCAGGATTAGACGTAATGCTGATGTGTTCAAATGTATAATGACGTCACCCTCTCTACATAGGATTCCAAACTTGAGCAACAGCTAAAGTTTGTCAGGCTCTTTTTTCCCAAATGCAGTGACTAATACATTGGTCAGCAGTTTGAACACAGACTTTGTGCGACTGTCCTGAAAAGGTGAGTCATCTCATCGGGTTTTGAAAGGCTGATCACCCACTGGTTTATGAACAGGAGGGTGACTATACAGCTTTTTTGGTCCATGATTTCAACAAACCGGGTAACTGAACAAGCTTAACAATTTAGCTGTTGCTGTATAAATTAAACCTGACTTCTGGTGATTCTCAGTAGATCTGGACTTGGAAAGATAAAGATCTTAAGGGAGGTTAAGGTCTGTCAAAAAAGCTGCCTTCTTTTTGGCGAGAGATCCTGAATGAATGCATGAGCCACATATGACAACAAAAGGTCTAGGACTGCTTTGACTCCAGTCTAATGCTAATCTAACAATGCATGGTGCAGGTGACCACATTGTGTGCCACTGGGAAACCTTTCACTATTGCTTGGATTCAAAATGAAGTCACGTCCGGCTCATTGAATGTGTGGTGGTCAAGCCAGCATCTGTTCTCAATGGGTACTAGGCGCCATTTAGTCTTTCTCGAAGAAAAATACCCTATGCTTGTGTTGTTTTCGGCATTACGGACCGTTCAAATCGAGAAAAAGATCAACGTTTCTTCAGAGTTCCTCGAGAAGTTATCAAGAATGGCTGAAGAGTGCAAGATTTTATGAAAAAAGCAGACAAAAGTATCACGCACTCCAGTACAAGGGAGCAGAGCCGAAGAATGCACAAGTTTGCAGTGTTTCTTTGACAGACTTTTAATGTTTAGTGTTTCCCATTTAAGTATTATCTTGACATTATTTGTGTTTCCTAAGATATATTTTTGCTACGAATGTTTTGAAAAGCACCAACACCTTTTACCAAAAGCAATAATCATAAATTAAGCTTTCAGCACATACACAATGTTGACATCTGTAGTTATATTTTGATAAAGACTGGGAAAAACACACTACTCGTAAACGGTGCGTGCAACCGCAAGGGCAGGCAACTAACATGATTGTAGACACAAAGTTAATTCATAAAATGCAACCTTATTCGAGCAAAAATGCTGCATATTTATCTGGGAGAGTCTTGATACCAATTTCCTTGACCCAGCCACACACAAAGAAGTTGTAGACTTCCATGCTTTTCCAAGCTTTTATCTGTTTTGTCGTGTAGAATGGCGTCTGAAGCACACAATAGTTCGATATGTCTGAGAACTGCACCAACGAAAAATCCTTTATCACTCAACTTTTTTGATAAAGCATAGGGATGTATTACCTTGCATAGGGCGATTGTTTTGCTTATTTCTGCTTTTTACAGAAATATATAGGCCCTGTGTGTACTCAGATAGTGTGTGCGCTGTTTGCTGCACAACCGCCATTTTAGCTTGGTTGGCCACCACTGTTTTTCACCTCCAGGAAGAAATCACTTGTCGGAATACAACTCGCAAGGACAATACAACAACAAATATTTAAATAATGAATACATTAATATATAATGCATACCAGTGTTGGGCCGTGCGTTTCCCACTTCGGCCTTTAGTGATGTCCGACTTCAAAGATTACCTCTTAAAATACCATCATTTATGTCATCACATGACCATTGCTGGAGAAATACTATACAGAAAAACATTTACGCCCTACTGAGCATTGTACAAAACAAGTTATTTTCTGGCGCATTTAAAAATCAATAAACCCGCACTAGCAATTAAAACATATCTTATGTGGTACTGTCAAAATTAAAATTGCAAAAAACATTTAAAATGTGAAAAAATAAAAAAATAAATATCTGAACTCACATTTCATCAACAGCTGAGCTAGCTTCCGGGGTTGGCTGACATCGTCTCACAAGATGTAGTTTCTCTTTAAATATCCTTCTTGAAAATGGCCTTGCAAATATATGTGTTGTCTTGTCTAATCATAAAAGATGCAGACGAGGCGTGTTGGCTGACTTCTTAAAGTTTACTCCACAGCGTTCTCATCAAAAACATCCCGCTGCCGGCATGGCTACATTCAACAACCTAAACGGGGCTACTGCGCATGATCTTCACTACTGTGGCATGCTGGGTAATGGAGTTCTTATGTTACCTGGCTCATAACGTCACTATATATCTGCCTTAGGCCTTCTTACTGACAACAACGTGTGATCTGATTGGCTATCGCAACTGTCTATCACTGTATGTCCCCGTTCACTTACAGTGCACAGACGCCCGCATTGCTGAATCTGAAGGCCTCTGGCAGATTTGGTACAGCATAGCAACGTAAGCTAGCTGAATTCTGATTGGATAAAAACTCTATAACCTAAAAACAACAACACTGGAAGGAGCATAATATGACATGAAGAGAATATGAATACTTTTAGATATTTTGGGAAAGTAAATTAAAAATTACTTTTATCTTTTATTATGATCATGATTTCTGGTTATGTTAGGCCAGCAGAGAAGGCCTTGCTGGCCCTGATTGCACACCACTGATGCATACCTTTCTACTTCCTACCTACCTGATCATAGGTTGCTGGAGCCTATCCAAGCTGACTTGGGTGAAAGATGAAGTGTACGTACAGACTGTACTGGTTTCCAAACACAGGACACATATAGACAAACAACTATTCACCACTATCAACAATTTAGACTCTCCAAATCTGGACCTTGAAAATGTCAGGGTTTCCCCATAATGTATTTGATTGTGGCTCTGCACCACTGCAAAATATTAGCCATCACACCTTAATACTAATGTTAACGACCTAAATTTAGCGGCGCATTGATCAGAAATAGGCAACTTCCTTATGCTGGCTGTATTGACATCCTGAGCTCGTGAGCTGCTTTCTTGTCTCTGAGCTCATAAAAGTTAAATCTTGAATATAAATAATGTCTCTCACCTTGATAATAAAATGATGTGGACATAAACTGAGAAGTTGGTCAACTTTGACAGCCAATTTAAACTCGGGGAGGGATAGAAAGATAGGCGAAAGACGCTAGTTTGCATACATCTTTTTTTAACCCTTTGCAAGGATTATGATTAATTCTTCATCTAAAAGGAACTATATCAACATCGTATCAGTCGGCATCGCAGTGACAGCAGACACTGCACAGTAAGTATATGTGGGCTATCATGAAGTCTGCAGTGAATAATAATCAGTGATGCAGTTGACGGAAAAAGTGAAAGTTTTTTTTAATTAATGTGCCGCTGTATGCTTAAAATGATCACAATACATTAATATTTCATGTTATTATTAATATGCCTGTTACTATCTTACATATATACTTAGTGTGTATATAAAATGATGGAGGTGTTAAAAGTTTTTTAGAGCGCTTTATAGGCGGCATGGAGAGACTTCTATTGACACCATTATAAGCTGACTTTTGTTTCGCATTTATTTAGTAGTTATGACTGCGGGAAAAAAAACAAAAAAACATGTGTTCTTGTCTTACATAATGAATGATAAGCAAAATTCCACAAAAAGTGCAGTTCCTTCAAGAAAATATATGCACCATAGCAAATAATATGATGTTGTATTGACCACGCTTCACCGCTACAGGCAATCTAGGATAAACCCTAGATCAGGCCTGGCCCTAACCAATCTGGCGCCCTAGGCAAGATTTTAGGTGGCGCCTCCCCCCCCCCCCCCCCCCCCCCACATCGGCAGTGAAGTGTATATACTCACAAGAAACCGAATAGCTTTGTCTTTGACCTTTTTTTTTACTTAAAGAAAGCAAATTAACTTATTATGAGAATGTTATGATTATCTTTAACCGAATCACAGCAGTGCTCAAATTCAAAAACAGCATTCCCTCTCATGTGATATTGCTTAATTAACATTAATGATGTGCACTTTAACAACTAGGCTTACAACTATACCTAATATATAAAGGGGTGGAAAAGTGACTATTACCTGCAGGGCAAACATTAGCTAACCAGAAGGCAATAACAATGTAAGCAAAAAACACCTGCTTAAAAGATCTAATACAAATGTCCCTGAGGAATGTAAGGTGGGAGTACTGTAATTACCTAACGTTACATTATTATTTTTCATAACAATTTAGCCCCCTCCACAATATTAACCCGACGTTAAAACAGAACTAGCTACTTATTGATTAGCAATTGCCGAATCATGTAACATTAGCTTAATGCTAAAAAGCCAGGTTACTATCACATTCTGTAACAGACAAATAATTTGATGTAGGCTAACATTACCTACCTGCTACCTCTGTCTTTTTCTCGTTTCTCCTCCTCTTCTTTTTTATTTTGTCTTCCCTGGGCACCTGACAGTTTTGGCCGTTTTGACATCTTGTGTTGATTTTTTGATGTGGTAAGAGTCATGATACGGGAAGGGAGGGGGCGCACCGTGCGGGGGGATGGGGGGGCGTAATGTTGTAACAAATAATATTTCTATTAAATAGGCTTTACTTTGCATTTTAATTAACGTGGGATTATTTTTTGTATTTAGAAATAATAGTACCAACTTTTTTTTTTTTTTTTTTCTCCAACATTTGTGGCACTGGCGTGGCGCCCCCTGATGGACGGCGCCCTTAGCATTTGCCTATACGGCCTATGCCACGGGCCGGCCCTGCCCTAGATGTACTAATATTTTGACCGTCCAACCATGAAGGTATAATGTGATGTGAAGATGATCTGTGATTTCAGATGTGCCCAAAACTTCTAATGTTGTATCTCACTTTTACTTAGGTCACACCGGTGGAAAAAATATGTAAATCCGGTAAAACATATACTGTACACATCAAAATACACTCCAAGCTGCAATGTGGAAACAACCAACAAATTACAAACACTTAAACAGTGGCTGACAGCTTTGATTTTCATATTTTCAACAAGGTGTATATAATGTTTACACTGTAACTTTTGGCAAGGAACATAGGATCTAATGGGCTGAAAGAAAGAGGAAGTGTCTGTTTCCTATTTTCCAATTACGAATACCACCTTCCCTTTCGGGGTTACTGTAAAGTTGCTTGTCCGTTCTGTGCTGTCAGCACAGTCAAATGCTGATGGATAAATAGGGATAATCATTTTGGTATTAGTGTAGTCCAGTGTGACATTTGTTTAAATTCATTTCTATGAAAAAGGTTTAGGTTTAAATATTTGTGGGCCGAAAATGCAAGCAAGCAAAAACATGGCTAATATTGGAAGACCTCCAGCAAAACATAAAAGTGACAATAAATCTTCATCAGACATCATATCAAAGTTGTACCTCAAAGTTTTATTAGCATCTGACAGCATGAAGCTGAACACATTTGAAAAAATGTGTTAAGATGTTAAAAAAGAAACGTCTCACACTTCGCACAGCACATAACAACAAAGCAGTTGTGTCCCCTTGTATGCTTAATTTCAATTTGCTTGTATCAGTTTCGACTTGAGTCGGTGAAACTTAGATAATAATAGGTATGCTGCACAGACGTGCAAGGATGACTGCATTGCGTGATGTGCACCTCAATAAAAAATTCTTGATCTCTGGGTGAACAGTTTACTGGTTACCAAAGCTACTCTTTGTTGCTGATATACGGCTTACACGTATACTAAAAAAATTGTTTTTTAAAGGTTCATATTATGCAAAACCAAGTCACCTTACCTGTTAGCACCTGTTTTTGTGTATTTTGGATCCCCATCGTCCCGAAAATTTCAAACCATACCATGGAGGCATTGCAGAGATATTTATAAAACAATCTTGCCTTCCTTCATACATGCTCCAAACAAGCCGTTTGGTATATGAGAATTTAGTTATGTAATTTCCTGAGTTGGGTCAGCTGATATCGCCATATATAGTATAGGTTTACCCAAAAGGACTTGCGAGAGTCCAGCATTGCAGTCCGAAGTTGTAGTCAATAGGTTCCTTCTTTATTTATATCCCCTTGTTGTGGAGCAGACTGGCTCGTACATGCACAAGCATGATACAATCCTCCGCTGCAACGTACAGTTCTAACTTATATCTGTCAGTAGACTCGATATGGAAGCGCTAAAAACTACAACATGGCTAATGGGGAGAAGATGCAGTCAAAGTGGAGGCACGTAAATAAGACCGCTGATAGAACGGCGAAATCTAAAGAGACAGTCATAAAGCCGCTTAAAGATGGTCTGTAAAACCAAATCTATGCAAAATTGGCCAAATGTTGGCCAAAGAACCACCAATACATGTGATGTAGACCACAAGGAAGCATTTTAAATGGGGGAAAAAAATCATATGACCCTTTAAAAAAAAAAAAAAATGGATTTACAAAAATGACAGAATGTTAATCAATCTAATAAAATAAATTAAAGCAGCCCCAACTCCAACACAATTCCAGCTTTTAAATGTTTTACAATAATTTACAAAGCAATTGAGAAAACATACAAATACAATATTTATTAAACACAATACTAAAAAAAGCAAACCCAAAAATTAATACAACCAACAGTGCAAAATATATATTTTTTTAATATCAATAATAAATTGATCCGAAAATAATTTATCAACTAAAAAAAGAAAAAACGTTTATTTTCATTGATTTTCAAAAATTAGGATTCAATATAAAATCGGTTTAATAAGAAATCAGAATCTGAATGTGAATTAAAAAAATTATGAACCCCTAAGAAAAAAGCATCAATTAATCAATCAATCAATCAGTCAATCTACAACCCCTTGAAAAAATAATGAAATCACCAGTCTTGGAGGATGTTCATTCCTATGTTTGGTTTTGTAGAAAAAAAACAGACACCAAACAATGTTACTTTCAAATGACAACATTCTAGCTTTAAGAAACACAAAATGAAATTGAGAAAATCAATTGTGGTAGTCAGTACCAGTTTAATTTTAGATAAATCGGAGTGAATACAATAGGGCAGTGGTTCTCAAACTTTTTTTGTCATCCCCCACTTTGGACAAGGGGGAGTTTTCAAGCCCCACCTGCCCCCATCGCCCCAACAGAACGCTAATGCCAAGCTTAACATTTTCAAATTTATTGAACATCAAGTAACATCAAGTTGTATACATTCAAACTCAATAACATAAAATAACATCAAGTTCAATAATAAATAAAATAACTGTGCAGCTGTGGTATAACTTGCATCAAGTTCAATAATAAATCAAATAACTTGCATCAAGTTCAATAATAAATCAAATAACTTGCATCAAGTTCAATAATAAATAAAACAAAAGTGTTATAACTTGCATCAAGTTCAATAATAAATCAAATAACTTGCATCAAGTTCAATAATAAATAAAACAAAAGTGTTATAACTTGCATCAAGTTCAATAATAAATCAAAAGTGTTATTATAACTTGCATCAAGTTCAATAATAAATCAAAAAAATTGTTATAACTTGCATCAAGTTCAATAATAAATAAAATAAAAGTGTTATAACTTGCTTCAAGTTCAATAATAAATCAAATAACTTGATGCATAATAATAAATAAAATAAAAGTGCCACTTTGCAATCTTTGCAAAAAAAAAAGGAGGAGCTATGCATTTTGGCAAGACAGGGCCAGTGAACAGGGGCGCCGCTAGGGATTTTGGGCCCCATGAAAAGAATCTTTACAGGGCCCCCAACACAGCGGCAACATTTTTTGATGCTATTTTACATACAATTATGCATTTTAATGGTAATCTGAATACAATGGAATTAATTTTGAGTCATTTATTTGCTGCACCACTGATTCTTGAGACTGTAGTAAAATGTATTATATTTTGTATTATATTATTATTATTATTATTTCAACACACACAGCTGCTCACCTCCTTCCTCATGTGGGGGCACTGGGGCTGATTCAGGGGCAGGGGGGCTTGGGGGCTGACAGACAGCTGCTGCTGCTGCTGGTGCACTTGACTCTGTTCAGAATGAGGCATCATTTTGACAGAGGGGAGATCAACTATTATTGAATACGAACAGCTTGATAAATGTTTGACTGGATTGATTATTTAACTAATATAGCAGTAAAATGTAAAAATCCAGAGTTTTCTTAAGCTAACATGGTGAGAAAAGTGAGCTAGCTTATTACCACAGACAGGGACAAAGTTAATATGCATAACTTTCCACCACAACTAACAAACCCACCTTTTTTGGGGAAATATTGGGTGACATATTGTCGACCCTTCAACTCCTTCTCCTCTCTTATTTTATTTTCCTTTCTTTTTTGGCTGCCTGATTTTTGAGGCATACTGCTGTCTCCTCCGCTTTGCCCGCTGTGGCGCTGTCTGTCTGTGACAAATCGTTGGTGCTCTACCTGCAGCTGATCCAGTCGGACTGAACCATTTTACGTAAATAGAGGGGGGGGAGGGAGGGCCCTGCAGGTGTTGATGCTTCCAAAACAAATAAAGGTATTGTTACCAGGACATGGAAAATAAAACATGTGTGATTATATGTTAGTTAATAACTTAGTGTCATTATTTTTTTCTGTATTATAATTTCATCATCATTAGGGGCCTCTCTGGGCCCCCCTCCATCATGGGCCCCTAGAATCCGTCTCCTTTACCCCCCCTTTTCGGCGCCCCTGCAAGTGAACATGAGTTTTACAGTACTCCAGCATTAGTGGCTGCAATGAGCCTGTTTTGCACTGCACAGCTTTTCAAATCGGGGTTGCAGGCTTGACACTGCCACTGTTAAAACCTCATTGAGTTCGGGGCTGAGCTGGCTTGACGCGAGTGCTTCCCGGTGAATGACACACAGTGTGTCCAATGCGCATTTGGCGCAACCCTCTTTATTAGAGCCTGCAGCCCGTTTCTTTACCCTGCCATGGTCTGTGCGCCATCAGAGCAAAAGCCCACACAGTTTTCCCATTTAAGGTTGTGTTATTTGAGGAAACTGTCCATTATCTCGAACAGCTCATCAGCAGTGGCTCTATTTTTTATGTATTTGCAAAACAGCAAATCCTCGCACAGTGACTCACCATTCACAGAGCTTCCGCTTAGCCCCGCCCCCATTAGTTACTGTTGCTATGTCTGTCAAACTTGCGCTCCTACCTAGAAATTTAAAGTCTACAGGAAAAATAAGTAATTTACATGTATTTATATAGCGGATTCCACAGACAGAATCACAAAGTGATGTACAGTGTGTATAGAAAATGAAAGCATAGTAAAAAAAAAAATCTAAGAATATAATTTAAAAAAAAAAAAAAGTAAAGTGAAATTTCCTCCCGTTCCTCGCGCCCCACCTGTCATGTCTCTATTCCCCACCAGTGGGGCGCGCCCCACACTTTGAGAAACGCTGCAATAGGGAATCATTAAATTTTGAGGAAAAATGGAATCATGGCAAACACACCATTAGTACTTTGTGTTGCATGATGACATCTGGCTTTTATAACAGCTTGCAGCCTCTCAGGCATGGACTTAAAGGTGTTACGATTTACTCTAACGGACACCACATGGCGGTTTACCAGGCTTACCCAGCAAACATTGATAGAACTCGGTGAGGAGCAAAGGATCGAGGATAAGAGAGCAGGTTACCCAGGACTGATCCTCGGGGGAAAACCCATTCCAGTCCAGCAGGTACAAAAAACTCTTGCCTCTTTTTCTCACGTCCAGAATCCCCTTGACCGTAAGTGCAGGATAGCTGTTCATCCACCTCGGAGGAGGAAGAGGCATCTCAGGAGGGGTCAGGCTGCAAGATGCAACCGGCTTGAGTAGGGAACACCGGGTGGGTCTTGAGAGAATAGGGAAGTTAGAGCAGAACTGCAGTAGGACAGATAATACGGGTCACCAGGATAAACTAATGAACGTGGGCTGCATCTTCTGTGAGACAAATTGGAGAGGTAAGTCCCTGGATGAAAGGTGAGTGTGGGTCGATGGTGATGATTAGCCAGTCTCTAGTTGCGTTCAGACATGCTAGACAAAGTTAAAGACAAAGCGTGTGTTGCACCAAGCCAAGCGAGCGCTGCGAAGATGGGCAGTCATGGAAGACTCTGCCTTCAATGAAGGGAACGCGGGTGGTGGGAACCCATAAGCAGCGTGAAAAAGGGACAGTCCTGACCAAGCTGTTGGTGGACAATGCAGCGGATGGTCGCCTCCCTGTCCTGATCAGCTCGCCTCGTCTGACCCTTAGTCTGTAGAATTTATCCGGAGGACAAGCAGGCAGATGCTTCCAGGGCCTTACAGAACTCCTTTCAGACCAGGAAAACTGGGGTCCCCTACAGAGACCACCTCAATAGGGATGCCGTGAAGCCAGAACATACGTTGAACCAGGAGGTTGGCCGTCTCCAAGGCGGAAGAAAGCTTGGCTAGGGCAAGAAAGTTAACCATTTTGGAGAAGCGATCAACCAAGGTGAGAATAACAGAGGTAAAGTTAGATAGAGGCAGTCCAGTAATAAAATCCAGTACCACATGAGACCAACGACGGGAGGAAATGGAAAGAGGTCAAAGGAATCCCGCCAGGGCCTGATGGCATGACTTGTTGCGGGCACAGACGGGGGAAGCAGCTGCAAATTCCTTGAAACGACTGGGCAAGGTTGGCCACCATAACCGTTGCGCCAGCAGAAAAGGAATTTGGTTAATCCCAGGATGAGGTGCCACTTTGGAGTTGTGGGCCCAGGATAATGCCTTGGGTGGTAGTCCCACGGGGTAAGAGGCAAGAGTAGGTGAGTGTCTCTTCCACCTCCTTTTCCACGTCCCATCTGAGGCAACCGAGGAGTCAAGATGTAGGAATAGTTGGTTCCAGAGTCCTGTTCTCTTCTGCTGGAAAATGTATTTTGGACAGGACATCTGGTTTGCTATTCGCTTGATTAGCCCAGGGTGCTTACCCAGGGCGAAATGTCAGGGAGTAATCAAATGGAGACAGAAACTTGCCTTACCTTCGATTGAGTCTCTGAGACGATCGTAGGCAAGCCAGGTTCTTGTGGTCAGTGAAGATTAAGAAAGTGTGTTGAGAGTCATCCAAGAAATACCTCCACTCTTGCAAAGCCAATACGACAGCTAAAAGTTCCCTATTTCCAATGTCTTAGTTTATTTCGACAGGGGGCAGGCGACAAAGAAGAAGGGGCATGGGTGCAGTTTCCTGGTAAAGGGGTCTTGCTGGTAGAGGACGGCTCCAATGCCGGTATCTGAAGCTCCCACCTCAACAAAACAAAACAGAGCGGAGAGGCTAAGATGCGCAAGGACAGGGGCGCATGTAAACAGCTCTTACCGCAATAAAAATGCTTTGTCCGCTTTAGGAGTACATTCAAATGAGATCTTAGTCGAGGTACATCTCGTAAGTGGGAGAGCCTCCCGAATATAATCAGGAATGAATCAGGGATAGGAGTTAGCAAACGCCAGGAACCTCTGGAGTAGTTTCCTAGGAGTAGGCGTGGGCAAATCTATTACCGCCTGGACCTTTGCTAGGTCGGTCTGAGCTTGCCTTGCTCTGCAATAAACCCAAAAAAAGGCACAGACAATGTATGAAAAGCACATTTCTCTGCTTTCACAAACAGTTGGTTTCTAAGTCTTTGCAAAACAAGAGTGTGAAGAGCCGTCTTCCACTCGTCCCCCTCCCGAATGAGCATGAGGTGATAGGTAGGGCCAACGTTGATGCTCCGTCAGTGGGGGTCGACGTCAATGCCGAGCCTCACGGTCACCGATCTTCTGGTGGACTAGAACACGCTGTTAGTGTATGGCCAGCTTGACCGCAGCATGGACACAGATTTGCTGCAGGCATCGACTCCTCTCAGCTGTGGATAGTCGTCCTCTGCTCAGCTGCATGGGCTTCATGTTGGGTGGTTTGAGGGCGCTGATAGCTGATGTAGTCGTCGTCCGATCCCGAAGTCGATGTCAGTCCTCTTCCTGTTCGTCCAACTTCTTTTCAATGCGGATGGCTAATGTGATGAGGTTGTCAATATCAAACGGGATGTCGACCGATATGCATAAGGCACCAGATTCTGGCTTCGAGTCCCTGGTTGAAGTCATCCAGTAGTGCGGTTGGGTTCCAATTGTTCCTTGCGGCCAAGGTGCGGAACTGGATGGCGTAATCCGACACTGTGTGCTTCTGCCAAAGACAAAGGAGGGAGCAAGCAGCCTCTCTGCCCTGGGGTATCCTCTGGAAAATGATTTCCAGGGCTTAAGAAAAAACTTGGAAACCATTACAGAAGGGGAATTGTCTGCCCCACTCAGCTGTTGCCCAGGCGCCGCCTTGCCCACAAAGTGGACTACGGGTAAAAACACCCAACATCGCTCAGCTCAAATTGCCGCTTGCTGGAGCTCAATAGGAAGTTGAAATTTCACAATAAATGTTCGGGCATCACATGAGTCTCCAGAGAATCGCTTGGGACGAGAGAGGGCAGGACAAGAGACTAGCGTCTCCACGGAGGAGCTTAAAGCGATGGCCGTGAGGGCTGGCCGGGAGCGGAGAGGAGTGCTCAGCTGGAGCATGGAGATCATTAAGGTGAGTTGAGTCTCAATATTGTCCATTCGTGCCTGTTGTTGAGCGGCCAGATTGTTGACAGCAGTGCCCAGCTCGGTGAAGTGCTTTTCCTGTTGAGTGAGTCACAGGGACTTCTTGTGCTGGGCTGTCTTGAGGAGGTTAAACTCAGAGGCCTCCATATTTAGTATGACAGGATCTTTTGTTACAACTTACTCTCGGGAAAATCCCAAAAAAGAGAGGTAGAAGCAACTATTGTCTTTTAATGACACAACCATGTGATATAAACAAAAAGTTAATATCCAGGTGATAAGCAAAAACAGGATATTAAACTGACAAAATGATAGCTAGTACAAAAAACGGGGAGAACAAAAAAACTAAGTAATTAGTGGGGGTAGGTTGTGACACGAAAAAGGTATATACAAAAATAACAATAGGTGGTCTTCAAGGGAAGACAGAGAGACTGAGCACAAAGTACAAACAAAATCTCAAAACAAGTGCTAAGCTGGAGAAAACTTAACGCGATGACTCTAATAAGAGCTTGGAGTAGGCGATGCACTGGCGAAAACACAATGTGGTGGAAGTGCCGTGTAAATATCCCGCGCTAACAGAGTGATCACTAAATAAGGTGTGTTGATTACAAACAGCTGTGCTCAGTTGCTCCCTCCTTCCCCCGGGAATAATAGCAACTGAAAATAGAAAAAACAGGGGAGCAACATTACCAGTAGGAGGCACACAAAAAACAAACATGTAACAAAAGAGGTTTTTTGCAACTTGCTCAAAGTTATATTTTTTGCTTTGAAAAATTTAACAAAAACACCATTAGCTAGCTTATGTTACCATTAGTGGTTCAACAGCATACGTACTAGAAGCCATGAGAGGACAAATACGTTAGAAAGTCAGCGCTCTCTAGACATCTGTTTAAATGTTGCAAACATACTCTTTAACCAGTGACAAACAGTACTCTTCATCAATTTAGCTCAAACTTTCTCTGATTGCAATTGTCAGATCAGCTTTGCAGGTTAGTTTTGTCATGCACCTTTTTCTTCAATTTCCACCACACATTTTCAATTGGATTGAGATCCCGATTATTTGAAAGCATGCCCGAATGCAGCTGAGATAGGCTCCAGCACCCCCCGCGACCCCGAAAGGGATAAGCGGTAGAAAATGGATGGATGGATGGATGGATGACCATGGACCTTATGCGTCTTTCTTCAAGGAAAGTTTTTTACAGGTTTTGCTCTATGGCAGGATGAATTATCTTGAATAATGATGTTATCATTCCCAAACATCCTTTCGATTGATGGAATTTAAAAAAACTGACCAAAAAGTCAATGTAAACTTGTGTTTTTTTCAAAAATGTAATGACAGCCATCTCTCCAGTGTCATTACCTGACCTACAGCCCCATATCATCAATAATCTTGGAAATGTCCATGTTTTCTTCAGGCAGTCGTCTTCATAAATCTCATTGGAACGACACCAAACAAAAGTTCCAGCTTCATCACCTTGCCTAATGCAGATCCATCACTGAATGTGACTTTTATCCAGTCATCCATAGTCTATTTTCTTAGCCCATTGTAACCTTATTTTTTTCTGTTTAGGTGTTAATAACGACTTTTGTTTAACTTTTCTCTATTTAAATCCCATTTAATTTTGGCGGTTTCTTAAAGTTCAGTCGGTTTGGTGACTCCAGTTTCCAGCCATTTGTTCTTCAGTTGTATTGCTGTGCATTTTCTGTTTTCAAGACATTTTGCTTTATGTTTTCTGTCTAGACTCTGTGATGTTTTCTTTGGTCTACCAGTATGCTTGCCTTTTATAACCTTCTCATGTTCTTTGTACTTGGTCCAGATTTTAGACACAGCTGACTGTGAACAATTAACATTTTTTGCAACATTTCAGATCTGTAAAGGGGCCATCTGGTCCCTTTTTTATTGGCCACTCGGCACAGAAATAAAATATGACCAAAATTATGTTTTTAATCTTGTTAATCTAATGTTTAATCTCTAACGTTACTGTAACTGCATGTCTGCAACTCTGTGACTTTCCTCTCGGTCTTAATGTGCTTGACTTGTTAGAGGTGTACAACAATGGTCAGTCATACCCAGAAGTGGACATTGGATGTCATTGTGTTTTAGTTTGTTCAGCAAAGGCTGATTGGCTCCCATTGAGCAGTGCTACTATAGCCGCGTTGTGTTGTGTTGTTTCCTACCACTGCTTTAAGCGGGGCGTGAACCCAAGTCATTGGCATGAGAGGCGAGTGTGCTGACCAACAAGTTATAAGCAGTAGCATTTGAGCCGCAGCCAACATTAGCAGCAAAGATTTAAGCCATAGCATTCTTCACTAAACTAAACTGGAGAATACCCTGCGTTGGAGCACTGACAGCATATTTATGACTCAGAGCCTGATGTCTTATTTTAGTGAATGGCTAAGACTGTATCTGTTAAAAACAATAAATAAGTTCATGAAGCCAGTTTGAAGTACAATTTAAAATAGATTAATTAGATTAGCTAATTATAGATCATAACAATAGGGATGGGAATCTTACAGCACTTCATTATTCAATTTGATTCCGATAACAGGGATGATGAATCAATTTAGAATAGATTCTCGATTCAAACCTATTCTTGCAATATATTCTTTGGTCTGTAAGTTGTGATACATTTTTTTTTAAACAGGTTACAAATACTCCATTGTTACTGACATATGACATAAACATGCAGTGAGCAGGCTTGGAGATGGCCTAAACCGGGGGTTGGCAACCCGCGGCTCTAAAGTCGCATGCGGCTCTATAGCGCCGATCTAGTGGCTCCCTGGAGTTTTTTCAAAATGTATGAAAATGGAAGAAGATCCATCCATCCATCCATCTTCTTCCGCTTATCCGAGGTCGGGTCGCGGGGGCAGCAGCCTAAACAGGGAAGCCCAGACTTCTCTCTCCCCAGCCACTTTGTCCAGCTCTTATTTTGTTTTAATATGGTTTGTGTACTGAGGACAAACATGACACAAACCTTTCTCATTGTTAGAAATCCCACTGTATGTGTTAAACATGCTTCACTGATGAGTGTATTTGGCGAGAACTGTTTTGTCCTACTAATTTAGGCGGTCAGTGAACTCACCATAGTTTGTTTACATGTACAACTTTCTCCTACGCTGCCACAGAAAGACATTTTATGACACTCCTTTGTCTCATTTTGTCCCCCAAACTTTTTATGCTGTGCGTGAATGCGTCATTGACATGTTGGAGTGCTAATTCTGCATATTTGGTCACTGCATGACTGCAAGCTAATCGAAGCTAACATGCTATTTCGGCTAGCTGTATATACATATCGCATCATTCTGCCTCGTTTGTAGGTATATTTGAGCTCATTTAATTTAATTTGCTTTTGTCCTCTGTGTATTTAATTTATATTGGTATGTCTCATGACACAGTATTTATATTTAATATTGGCTGCATTTCTGATCATTGTATGTGTGCCGTTATAGACCACAGCAAACGTTATCCAGCTTGCAAATATAATAATAAATCCATTGGAAAAAGACAGCCTGCCGTTTCCTTTAACTTGGAAACACACATATATACCTTTGGCCACTCTAAGACCGTAATTTCCAAGAGTTATCTCACCCTCTGATAAGCCTCCGCTTTAGTAATGTTTTCCAATGTTGTAAAAACGTGTACAATAAATATTACATTTCAACATTTCTGTCAACGAAGATTAGCGTCAGCCTGCAACACATAGTCATTTTGACAGTAGGCTAATGTAGCTAATGTATACTCTGACATCCCCAAAAATGATTCCCGGGCGTGGCCACCGCTGCTGCTCGCTGCTCCCCTCACCTCCCAGGGGGTGATAAAGGGTGATGGGTCAAATGCAGAGAATAATTTTGCCACACCTAGTGTGTGTGTGAATCAATTTAAGTGGACCCCGACTTAAACAAGTTGAAAAACTTATTCGGGTGTTACCATTTAGTGGTCAATTGTACGGAATATGTACTTAACTGTGCAACCTACTAATAAAAGTCTCAATCAATCAAATGGTACTTTAACTTTAACTTATCATGTGTTGCCTTCATTTTAACACTTATATAAGGCTTTTAATTTTTTGCTGGTCCAGACAGATTTTTTACTTTTTTTTGGTCCAATATGGCTCTTTTAACATATTGAAATAGCCCCATGGCCTCCGACCGGTAAGAGACCACGGGGAAGACCCAGGACACGTTGGGAAGACTGTGTCTCCCGGCTGGCCTGGGAACGCCTCGGGATCCCCCGAGAAGAGCTGGACGAAGTGGTTGGGGAGAGGGAAGTCTGGGCTTCCCTGCTTAGGCTGGTCGTGACCCGGTGACCCGACCTCGGATAAGTGGAAGAAGATGGATGGATGGATGGATGGATGGATGGATGGGCTCTTTCAACATTTTGGGTTGCCGACCTCTGGCCTAAACAAACTTTTTTTTTTAATTGAGTCATGAGTTAAATTTTGAAACAATTTGGGAACGGAATTACCAAATCAGATGTGAATCGATTTTCTTCTAGTACACTTATTAATGAATAAACCCTTTTTTAATTGTTTGACAGAACTACTACCAATGCCACAAAACTTTGTCTTTAAATGTGATTCACTTTTTAACCTCAAGACTGGGGATTTTGAGCTAAAAAATATTAACGAACACTGAGTTTTGATTGATTTTTTTAAAATTCACACATAAATGCTGTCGCTGGGATGCAACGATTACAGAATTTGACCAAACGATTATAGTCCGAGTAATTTTACAATTATGATGCATTGATTAAGTTCACAACAAAAAAAAATTATAAAATCACATAAACATTCTTTCTAGATGTTGATGTGGTACATTTGTCTTTATCATCATTGGAAATAACAGTAATCAATAACTAAATCAAAAATGTATTTAAAAAGAATATAAGAGTACAATACAATAAATATAAACACAAATATTATTAACAATAAATAAAGAATTACTTTTGTAATAATTATAAGCCAAAGTTTGATCCCCGGTGAAAAAAGTTCTCATGTAGGTAGTAATAAACGTTGTAACAGATTGTGCCGAAAATAACGTACTGTACCGGTTGCTTTAAGGACATAATTCACCACAACTGTTAACTTGACTTTGCCATCATTATTTTTTAAAGATTAAGATTAAAGTACCAATGATTGTCACACACACACTAGATGTGGTGAAATTTGTCCTCTGCATTTACTGTCATTGTTCGAATTTTGTTCCTGTTTAGAATTCAAACATGCAGTTAAGAGTGAGTAATTCGAAGCAGCCCCTTTAAGTGACCGTCAGGAGATTCTCCCAAAGGTGGGGGTTTGTTGTGACCGCCATTTAGAGTCGTTCGACATTAGGAGTCATTCATTCTCGTTTTTGTTGAATAAACAACGCACACGTTTTTGTGTGCCAAACGATACTTCAAGTTGTCTTGCTTTCACGCTACAAGCGCTCCAATACCAGCATAATGTCTGTTTATATTGAGTTGAGAGGACTGAAACAGCCTCTGCGATTAAATAAACTATGACGTTTTTAATCACTGTTAATTGTAAAACTTGTTATTCGTTGTATCCCTAGCTGACAATCTGTTTCTCTTGGCAAATATCAGATACATTCTAAAAATACAGACAGACATGACTGCAAACTTTGTTATCGTCAGATTTAGCTTTAGCGCAAAATCTAGATTTTGTCCAACTAATGACCAACTGAAAACAAGCTTGCACTTTCACACAAACTCCCCCACAAACTCTCAAGGGAGCCGTAACTCCATGTCATCACCAGTGATATCAGCAGGCGATGGAGAATGTACTGTAACCTCTCCTCAGAGCAGAACTCCATTGGGATCACTCAGCAGGCGTTTAGACCTCATGTGAAAAGTACAGCCAAGGAGAAATTTCTCACACGTACACTGAGCTGCTAACTGTTTGGCCTAGGCAGACAAATGTGTTCAAGATATCACAGGAAAGAGTCCATGGGAGTTGAGGAGAAGAAAATGTACTGGGAAAAAGAAAGCTCAACAAGGGTTTTCGGACCTTGTCTTTATTTAGGAGATACTGTATGTTTTGCTATGGGAAAGTGTGGGGGGTGTCTGAGACACTAATGGAGGATAGACTTGCACACTCTCAGACACTGACGCGTACACATATGCTAAGCCTCACTGTCTGTACTGTCAGAATTGGTCCGGCCAGTGTGTGTGTGTGTGTGTGTGTGTGAATAGGATGTTCTTCGCAGCTGACTATGACTGTTTTGTTACACGGCACCCACTCCAGTTTATGTAAAGTAGTCACATATTGGAACACCCGTAGCGTGATGTTGATTTATTTACTTTTCTCCCTACTTACACATGAACACTTTTCTTTCAGAAACTTCGACGTGGAATCGATGTGTTAGTTGCTGTCGTCTGTATGGTCCAATCTCGCTAAATTGTATTAATAAAGTAGATTATTAAAGGGGTAAAAAAATATTGTTATTATTTTACATTTAAAACAGTTCCTTGTGGTCTACATCAGTGTTTTTCAACCACTGTGCCGTGAGATATTGTCTGGTGTGCCGTGGGAAATTATGCAACTTCACCTAATTGGTCCAAAAAGTCCATCCATCCATCTGGATGGGGGTGCTGGAGCCTATCTCAGCTGCATTCGGGCGGTGGGCGGGGTACACCCTGGACAAGTCGCCACCTCATCACAGGGCCAACACAGATAGACAGACAACATTCACACTCACATTCACACACTAAGGCCATTTTTTTTTTTAGTGTTACCAATCAACCTAACCTACCCCAGGTGCATGTCTTTGGAGGTGGGAGGAAGCCGTAGTACCCAGAGGGAACCCACGCAGTCACGGGGAGAACATGCAAACTCCAAACAGAAAGATCCCGAGCCCAGGATTGAACCCAGGACCTTTGTATTGTGAGGAACACGCACTAACCCCTGTGTCACCGTGCGGTTCAAAAAGTATTTTTTTGCAAATCAATAAATATAATAATGTGCCGTTGTCTAGTGCCTGTGCTGTGTAGAGCTTGGCAGGGAAACCATGTAATACTCCATATCAGTAGGTGGCGGCAGGTAGTTCATTGCTTTGTAGAAGTCGGAATGCGTCGAGGATGGTTTTTCGTTATCCCAATATGCAGAGCACAGCGGGAGACAGCGGGAGGGTCAAAAGGTATGTAACGCTTAAACCAAAAATGAACAAAAGGCAAGTCCCGCTAGGAAAAGGCACTGAAGCATAGGGATGGCTGTGCAATACAAAAGTGAAACTGAACTGGCTACAAAGTAAACAAAAACAAAATGCTGGACGACAGCAAAAACTTACAGTGTGTGGAGCGGAGACGGCGTCCACAAAGTACATCCGTACATGACATGACAATCAACAATGTCCCCACAAAGAAGGATAGCGTAAGCACAACTTAAATAGTCTTGATTGTGAAAACAAAGCAGGTGCGGGCAATAGCACTCAAAGGAAGGCGTGAAGCTGTTACAGGAGAACACCAACAAAACATGAAAGGTCACCAAAATAACAGCGCAAGACAGGAACTAAAGCACTACACACAGGAAAACAACAAAAAAACTCAAAATAAGGCACGACAACCTGGTGAAGTTTCATTTTTTAACCTTTTCTGTTGGTGGTGTGCCTCTGTATTTTTTTAATGAAAAAAATGTGCCTTGGCTCAAAAAAGGTTGCAAAAAACTGGTCTACATAACATGTAATAATAGTTATTTGGTCAAAAGTTTGCATAGGTTATGTTAGGGCTGGGCATTATGGACGAAAAAGTATATCTCGATATATTTTTACTTAAACTCGATATTCGATATATATCTCGAGATATTTTTGGGTGAAAGTATACATATAAAGATATTCATTTTTGAGTGATGTTCAGTAAAATTGAAGTGAATGACAACTGTTCTGTAAACAGTAAGTGGCACTTTTATTAACCCAGTTAGTCAAGTTGGGTATTAACAGCACAGAAAATAAACGGTTTAAGTAGTACAGAATTACATAACATAAATAAAATAGAAAAAAATTATTTCTACGTAAAATAAATAACATAGCTGTGCAAATAATACAAAATGTATCAAATTCAGATTAAAAAAATACATTTGCAGGCAGGCACTTTGTGATTTCCCTTCCTGGTTCGATGACCTGCCCTATCTTGCCTCTGATTTGCCTGACCCTAACCAATGACTCATCATAGTAAACAACCAACCAATCATGGATGTTCTTATACATGCAAGCATGTCTTGGAAGGAGGAAGGAGAGGGGTTTAGTAGCCCATGGAGGGGGAGGGGGAGAAAACAAGGAACACAACAAATAAGCGGCATTTGGTAATTTTAACGTGAAATAAATTATATCGATATTACGATATTTTCTTAATTCATATCTTGTTTAAAAATATATCGATATATCTTACAAAGTCGATATATCGCCCAGTCCTATATTATGTTTCACAAAACATCTTCTTCAAGCCGCCTTCAAACCGTCCCTTCAGGACGCGCCAAGATTCTGCGAAAAAAGTACATATTGTAAATGGAAACAGTGGCTAATTTTTTAAAAACAGCAAGTGTTCTCCTTTGGCGCTGACTCAGTGCACAAACATCAAGAATTAATGCAGCTCTCAGAAAAAAAAGAGTTACTGAAAAAAGCTGGTACCAACTATTGGCATCAACTTGGTACCCAGGTATCGATACTTTTGACAACCCAAGTAAGCTTTGTGATATTAGGAATCTTACAACAACTTACGATTCGATTTGATTCTGATTCTTGGGGTGACGATTCGAATCAGAATAGATTCTCATTTCAACACAATTCTCGATTAAAACTGATTTTCACAGTGTATTATTTGGTATAAAAATGATAGTGAAACTTTTTCAAAGCAGATTAGAGGTTACCAAAGCTGACATATGACGTATAAGCGCAGAGAGTAAGCATGGTGATGTCCTAAAAAATTTATTTTTAAAATGGAGTCTTACATTTTTTTTACTTTGGGAACCACTGCTTTACAGTAAATAATCCTTATCTCAATTTCAGTAGCTAGGCAACTACAAGAAAACATCAGAAATACTTCAATCCCTAGTCAGGAGTCAGTCATTGGATAAAAAATCTCAGCCTATGTTAAACAGGTGGTACCTATAATTCCTGAACATGCAAAGCAGTAGTTCAGACTTAAAACATGTATTAATCATACATTTTAACCAAGGACAGTGAAAAAGGAAGTAGCAGGCTTTCCCAAACTCTTCTATATCTTTCCATCTGTCATATTTCCTTCTCTATGATCACATTCTTTCCATTCCTCTTTCTACAGCAATAACTGCAAGACACACGCACGCACGCACGCACACACACACACACACACACACACACACACACACACACACACACACACACACACACACACACACACACACACACACACACACACACACACACACACACGCACACACACACACAGTTTCAATTCAGCACTTCAAGCATCTCTAAGTCTGAGGTTCTTTGAAAGTGTCATTTTCATGGGGTGTGATTTTGTTCCAGCAGTTGTACAAACTCAATTGTCAAAAGGAAAACACATTAGAATTAGGGGACGCAAAGAAAATAAACCAAGATTATCGTTTCCTACAGACCACACATTTCTGCAAGTGCCTTTTGAAGCTGCAGTACAAAATACTGTACTGGTCAAACATCTCGCATCTCAAAGATGAATGAAATACACTTTTCACTCTATTTCATTAAAATTGACAGCTATTATATTTAACTGCAATATATTAGACCCGGGCAGGGGTCTCAAACTCGCGGCCTGTGAGATGATATTTTGTGGCCCCACCTTAACATGAAAGTTTAATGTTAGGGCGGCCCGTGAGTTTTATATGAATGGCACTTTACAGTGTTGTGTGCGGAGCTAAACGAATCTACCAATAACAGTTGGGTATATGGCTCTTGGGGGCGGGACATCGACCGGGCTTGATGCATTATGTATAAAATACTACACCATCTAGCTCCATCCTATCTTGCTGATTGTATTGTACCATATGTCCCGGCAAGAAATCTGCATTCAAAGAACTCCGGCTTATTAGTGATTCCCAGAGCCCAAATAAAGTTTGCGGGCTATAGAGTGTTTTCTATTCGGGCTCCAGTACTCTGGAATGCCCTCCCGGTAACAGTTAGAGATGCTACTTCAGTAGAAGCATTTAAGTCCCATCTTAAAACTCATTTGTATACTCTAGCCTTTAAATAGACCCCCTTTTTAGACCAGTTGATCTACCGTTTCTTTTCTTTTCTGCTCTGCCCTCCTCTCCCTTGTGGAGGGGGAGGCACAGGTTCGGTGGCCACGGATGAAGTGCTGGCTGTCCAGAGTCGGGACCCGGGGTGGATTGCTCGCCTGTGCATCGGTTGGGGACATCTCTGCGCTGCTGGCCCGTCTCTGCTCGAGATGGTCTCCTGCTGGTCCCACTATGGACTGGACTCTCACTATTATGTTAGATCCACTCGACGTCCATTTCATCCACTGTACACTGGTGTTGAAAGAGTTCTTTTTTTTTAGTTTTCACCAAGTACCACCTCAGAAAACACTTGGCTCTCCAAGTGCCACCATAATGACCGACATTAAAATACAGTAGTGTGGTAGGCCTAAGTATTCATTAAAAAAAAGGCAGTAGTTGTTTTTAACAAGTATATTTAATATTTTGGCCCCACTGTAACATAAACACACAATTTAAACAGTAACACTGTGTTTGAATATAGGAAAATAAAACACTGTACTTTAAAAAGGGACACTTTGGCGTACCACTAGATGGAGCCCGCATACCACTAGTGGTAGACGTACTACAGTTTGAAAATCCCTGCTTTAAATTAATAGTAAACCTACATGATAAAATGTACACATTACATTTTAATGATGGAACAGAAAATAGTTACAACGTTTTTGAATATCTATCCATCCATTTTCTACCGTTTGTCCCTTTTGGGGTCGCGGGGAGTCGAATATAATAATTAAAATTTGATTTCTCAAAGTTATGCGCTCCAAATTGACAACAGTTCATGTACACAACTTTGTGTATGTAAATAATGTAACACTGTGCACAATACATTCTTAATGTTAAGATTTGAGCGTCAAATAAACGTTATATTTATATATATATATATATATATATATTAGGGCTGGGCAACGATTAAACATTTTAGTTAATCGCACTATTTCTCTGATTAATCGTGATTAACTGCATTGTATACGCAAAACCCAATAATGAATTCAAAAGTAGTGTGTAGTGCACCTTTATTGGAATATTTTCCCATATGAACAAAAGCGCCAAAACATTTGTTGTGCAAACACAATTTAAATCAGTACTTGTTAAACAGTAGCAGTTAAATAGCATATTTTATGAGAATCAACTCAAAAAATGTCAATACAAACATTCAAGTTTATTGCCACTGCCAGGGTATTTAAGTTATCCTGTTTGTTATGGAAAATAAATATAATCTACATACAAATCCCTGAGCCACAATCATAACATCCGAACAGGCAATTTCTGAGGTAACAGCAGAAACATTTTCCTCTAATTGTCCTTTCCATAATGCCTCTCCTCTGTTTTCATTATACACAGAACATGTGAATGCAGCATCCACCTTTCATCAATATAATGCACTGTAACTCCGAGGTAATTATGCTTACCGATTGATGTCCAGTAGTCCCCACTGAGAGCAACTACAGCTGCAGGTTGTAAAGTTGTCACTTTTACAGTCCTCTCCTTTTCATACAACTGGTGTATTCTTGGTGCGTCTTGATGGCGGCTCATACGTGCTGTCTCTTGTTGCGATTCACACAATGTTTCTCAGGCCGGCGTCTTCTACGACACTAATGGGCCTGCAGTCTGTAACTATCCACTTCGTTATGACATTTGTTAGCTTCTCTTGCTCTGGTTTATCTATATTTCTCCCGCACGCTGCATTTAACGTAGTCTGCCGAAGCCTGGCTCCACTTTCAGCTTTGTTGAATGGTTTGCTCGCATCAACAGTGTGCTTCGCGTTAAGGTGATATTTTACACTGGATGTACTCCTGTGATAAGAAAATTTAGCTTGGCAGTGGCTACAAACCACTTTGCTTCTGTCAAATCCGCCGCCTGGAAGTACTTTATAATGAAAATGACCCTGTAAAAGTTCTGTTGAGTTACCCTTCTTCTCCATGCTTGTTTGGTTTTCTTCCGCGTTCTCTTTCCTTTTCCGCAGGAGCCAGCAATAGGCGTTAACAAAATAAAAGCATGTAAACAACATACGCAAATGCGCAATAAAAAAATTGTCTGCGTTAATAGATTGATGCGTTAACTCGAAATTAAACGCATTAATTTGCCCACCCCTAATATATATATATATATATACTTAACACACACAGAAATACCCAAAATTGATACCGGTGAGTATGGGTATCAATTACCAGCTACCGTGAATTGGTACTGTATCGGTTCAAAAGTGAACGATACCTATCCCTATTGCAAATTGCTCCCAGGCTCTTAGTGAAGTGACAGCTTTACCACAAGATATGTGAAAACCTCAAAATGCTTTTTCTTCAGTTTGAAGCAAAGTTGGAAGGAGGGTGTGTTGCGGCCAAACAGCTGATGTGTTGCTGCTCGACAAACACTAAATGTGATGACAAGAAATATATTTTGGTATGATGTAAGCAATCCAGGGGAAGCACCTGGCTGGCTGCTGTCTGCTCTACAGCAGAGATCAGACCTTTGGAATTACACTAAAGATTCTGCTAGAAGCCCACTCCTCACTCTACGGTTTCATAATAAACACAGCTGACACTCCACTGAGAAAAGCAATTCGGGAGACAAAGTGACTCGACATAACAGCTCTTTGCAAATTGCGTTAGTTCCCCTGGCAACACAACAATGTAATGTCAAGCTGTCTGTCATTCAATCAAGACACAAATACTTTATGCCATAATAGTGAGGAATAATATCTTTGAAAATAATGTTGACATTGAAAAAAGGTCACGTTTGGTATGTTGTGGTACACTAAACCCACATTAAAGAGTTGGTGGGTCATGGTGTTATTAAGGCACCTACCAGTATGTTACTGTATTTCCTCTCTGGGTAACTTGAGCTTACTGTATAACTGTGCACTGTCCAAACTATAAAGCTACTTTTCAGTCTGTCAATAAATTAAACGAGCCTGTCTCGGTGGTCTCAAATAGGAAAGAATGTTCAATCTAAACCTTGCATTCTGAGCATCTAATGTGTTTCCTCTTTTGACAATTGAGAAGTGTTTCCAGCCTCAATGCTATGCCAATTAGATTCATGATTAAAACTGTTAGATGAACATGTGCTAAGAAGTATATGTGAGTGTCAAAGTTTCTCCTACATGTAACTGATCGTGGTGCCCTACCACGGCAAAATAAAAGCCACCACACCATGAAAATGAAAGGTGTTTTTTCTACATAAAAACATATTTAAGTGACATTGTATGAATGGGTATATATTACATAGTTTATTATTTACGCTCTATTGACCATAGTTAATGTGATTTGATATGTTTTAAAAACATCTCAAATAGCATACAAATGTTCCTCTTTGCTTTATTTTGGAAACATGTGCATCTGAAACGTCCATCAGCATAAGAGCTACACCTGGTCGCGCACCTGATCGACCCTGGAACGGAGTTGGCACTCTCCAAAAGTAAGGAGAGAATAAATGTTCTGAAGAAAAAGTAAAGCTTTTCATTTGGCTTTTATTTTTGGCCTGCTTGATGATGCCATTAAAACTAGGGTTGATCATGCATGCAGTACTCCCGCCACTTCGCAGGGGGCAACAGCAGGGTATATGTGTCACAATGAAGCAGCAGTGGGGTGAGTAGAAGAAGGCTACTTATTTAACACTGGAAAAAAATCTTAAATACATTGCAAAAATCGACTTTTAACAACAACTGGACAACAAAGTATGAATGTTCTGCCCCGTTTAAGTGCTCGAGTCATTGTTTTCTGGCGGACCTTTTAAGCAACAGACACATTGATCCAGACAAGCAGCAACAATGGTAGAATTAATCACGAAACTAGGTCAAAAAGTTGTAAGTGGATATTGAGCATAAATATATTTTGTTTGCTTTGTATTGAAATTGCTGAGTTCGTGTTGTTTTTTGCCAGAGAGTAACTCTGCCGAGCAGACCCCGTTTAATATATGTAGCGCTAAATTTACCAGTAGAGGGCGACATCGCTAATAGTGATGAATCACATACAATGTTTGGCGTGTGAATGTTGTGTAATTTCTATATGTGTAAACATTTGTAGTTTTTTGTGTGAATATTCAACACTAAAAGTTATATTTTATTTTGTAATGTGTATTTTATGTTTATACTTTCAGTCTCAAAAAACCTAAATGAAGGAAGAATTGTAATAAAAGTAAACGAAGGAAGGAAAGTAATTTAAAAGAAGGAACAGCAATCCTCGACAAAAACCGGAGCTTCTTTTTCTTCATGCTTCAGGCATGGGATTTGACCACAATGAAAAAGACTGAAAAAATTTCCGGGGGTCTGGGGGACGAAGGCCCCCAGCCAGGTCCAGGTGGGGGCACAAGGGGGGCAACGCCCCCCGAAGGTCCTGGTTTTTCACCAATTTAACATGCTAAAATTAACAAAGACAGCACCATTTGAAGAAAATATTTTAGTGTTTAAAGACATGAAAACATAATTACCGGTAATAGAACATACATAACCCAATTATGCTAATGAATGGTTCAGTCGCAACAGTATTTAGTCACTAATATTTACATCTTGTGTTCATTTCACATCCACAGGTGTCACATTGATCAGTGTTATTATCTACAGTTTATTTACAGTATTACCACATTACTTCAGTTCATGTAATGTAATGTAATGTAAACATTTAATTATTTTCGCCAAAATAGGATATACATTTATGAAAATAATTAAACATGTTTAGTATTGTTTACTCATATTTGAAAACAGAAAATAATAATAATGTGAGGACACTGACATATTGCATGAAACAAGTGTGAAAATATTTACCTTCAAGATTGTTACACCACTGACAATAGTTTCAAGAGACTACATAAAACTTAATATTACAAAATAGTATTATATCCAAATTTATTTCAAATAAATTGTTAACTGGAATCAATAATGCGACTCTTTGAATTTCTGTAATTTCATAATATATTTTCACGTGGCTTTTTATTTTTAGAAAAACCCATTTATATTTCGCTAAGCAATAATTGGTTAATATTTAAAACACACATGCGTATTTCGCAAGCAAATATTTTTTAGCTTACCTCATTATTAACAACCCTTTCTGCAACTGAAGTGGGTGGATCTTTCCTCTCGATGTCTACGGCAGTTGTCGATGTAAACAAAGGAGGAAGTCCGTAAGGTTTGCTCACTTTCGGTTGACATCCAAAAGTACCAGCTAGTGAAAAGTTTGTTTTCCTTGCTTCAAGTTGTTTCATATGTTTTTGGCGTTTCGCATGTACTTCCAAAGCCTTGAAACCTCGTGATCCATAGTCAATATTATCATGACACCACGTGCACAAAACCTTTCCGGGACGATCGATTTTCCGAATAAAATCACCGAACAAAGTCGTAACTTTCTTCTTCCCAACAGTATCAGTGATTTCCCTTTCCATCCAGTCCCATCGAAAAACTTATTTTTGACATGTTTATCAATTTCTTTTACTCGTAAAGCGTCCTTTCTCTCGAGAACCGACATTGTTTACATATGGAAAATGG
Source organism: Entelurus aequoreus (assembly GCF_033978785.1). Lineage (NCBI taxonomy): Eukaryota > Metazoa > Chordata > Actinopteri > Syngnathiformes > Syngnathidae > Entelurus > Entelurus aequoreus. The sequence continues at coordinate 34,993,286 of NC_084738.1, forward strand.
CCGTAATAACCATTATGAATGATGACGTTATTAACGTCATCATTCATAACAGATGTCCTGATTGGTCACCAGGAACATATCGACCAATCAACTACGGCGTAATATAAACTACGTCTCAAATCTTGATTTAGGGTCGGAAAAAAACGGAAAAACGGGAGATAATTATTATTTTTTTCCCGAGATTAAAAAAGACGGAATTCCGACTTTAGACGGAAAAATCACATGCCTGATGCTTTTAACTATCTGCTCACGCTGGAAACGAGTAGTGAGGGCACAGAAATAAAGTATTGACAGTGCAGTGTGTTACTTTGCAATTAAGTAAACGCAGTCTAAAAAAAAATATAACCTGCGGAGGCACTTTCTGACGAAACATCCACATTCCGATGTCCGGCCCCTGAGGCCTTGGGCTCTTGAAACTGCGGCCCTCTTCATTATGTTATTGAATAGCCCTGGTTTAGAATGTAAACATGTAAACATTTTATTAATGTTGTACCTTATTAGCTTAATGTAGTGGTTGGGGCCCCTGCTTATAAGCTATCACAGCTTTTACAAAGCACTTACAAATCATATCAAATTGTTAAAGTGTTTTGTAAATAAAGAGAGATGATGATGATGACGATGCAGTTCATATATTTGTCAAAACAAAAAGACTGAATACCTTTACTAAGAAAAGATTAAGTACTTTATTGACGCATATTATTCCCAGGCTTTCACAGGCCATATAAAATGATGTGTTACCGGAAAGAGAGGAGGGCTTTTTTATTTCGCCACAATGTAATTTCAAAGTTTTTGAATGTATCCTACTATAAATCCTGTCTGATTCCAATCAACGCAAGTTATCAGAAATAAGATATATTCTTATCTTCAAGAAAGAAGGGGTACGCTGGAGCATATCCCAGCTAACTCCAGGCAAATTCCACACAGAGATGTCCATACGTAGTTTCGAACCCAGATCTCCCAACTGTGTGGCTTACATGCTAACCACTAGGTCACCGTGCAGCCCACATACACATGTGTCATATTTATAAGGACTGCTATGTAAAAGAGATAAAGTTGCAACATTACAGATACACAACTAACAGTAAAAGAGAAACATGTGACTAAAAAGACACTGCAGTTCTCAGAGCAGGCTTGCTAAGAGATACAAAATACATATACAGTACATGTACAATATACAATCCAATACACTTTATTTCTTTAGCACATTTCAAAAAAACAATAAAAGTTTTACAAAGTGCCGCACAGGAGTTAAAACATACATACAAGGAGAGTCAATAATATAAAACATTTAACTATAAAAAATAATAAATACATCAAATACATAAAAGAAAACAAAATAGACTAAAATCACACAACTCTCATGCTGGTTTAAAAGCCAAGGAGTAAAAATATTTTTAAGACGTGATTTAAAACTCATTGAAGAGGGACCCATCCCAATAGCAAGAGGGGTATCATTCCAAAGTTTTGGAGCCACAGCAGAAAACGTACGATACCTTCTGGATTTTAAACGGGTTTTTGGGACGACAATAAGAAACTGATCAGCTGACCTCAGAGACCTTGTGGGGGTGTAGATTTTTAAAAGGTCTGACATATATTGTGGGGCTAATCCGTTAAGAGATTTAAAAACAAACAACATTTTAAAATGAATTCTAAAATGAACTGGCAGCCAGTGAAAGGATGCTAAAATGGGGGTAGTGTGTTCATGTTTTTTAGTGGCAGTTACAAGGCGAGCAGCAGCGTTTTGAATTAACTGCAATCAAGTGATTGAGGCCTGCTTCATTCCAACGTAGAGGGATTTGCAGTAGTCCAAACGTGATGAAATAAAAGCATGGATTACCCGCTCAAAGTTGTTAAAGGATATAACTAATATAATTTTTGCTAAATGTCTTAGATTATAAAAACTGAATCATACAACGGAGTGAATCTGCTGTTCCAATTTAAAATCATTGTCAAACTTAAACAAGATTTGTGACTGTGGGTTTAAAATAAGGCATTAAGGGTGTCCAGGTCGCTGGGGTTAGAATTCTGTTTTACTTTTGAGTCAAATAAAATGATCACCCTTATATATTTCTATTGGCTACCTATCATGTCATGTCATCTTGTAGGAATAGCTTTAAGTACATTATGCTTGTGTAAGGTTCTTTTTTAAAAGTGTTATTTTGTTAGCGCAGTCAGACCGGATGTAGTAGAAGACTTGAGGCTGTTTAAAAAAAGAAGAGCGAGCCTCTGAAGTTGCGACTGCTGTCCTGTTTGTACGTTGGTCTGCCATTGATGATGTTGTTCACAACACACGCAGATGAGATGTGTTGTGGGTGTATGGATTGTTCTTGCTAGCTTTAGGTTTGTAGTTTAGTCGCTGTTTCAAGTGGTCGTGTCGACATTGTTTAGTTCAGGACGGGGCGGTTGAGTGTTTCTGGGATGAATGAGCGGTCCCAGACACATTATTTTTCCAAATAAATGTTCCTTCTCCTCACAATGACAACATTCGACTTACATTTATGTAATTTCCTTTATATTCTGCGTATAACAGCGGATTCCGTTTTGTTGGCTAAGTCTGTGACTCTATCTGCGGTTACGATAAAAAGTAGCAATCATTGGTGAGATCCCAAACTTCTAGTAGACTTGGTCTTGTTTGCACTCATACGATCACTCATCTGTTTCACCATCACAAGCTCAGGAAGTTGCATAGACGTTGCGCGGCCCAGTGATTGTTTTTTTCGATATTGAATGTTTATGATCGCGAGAAACCGAAATAGAAATTTGATTAATTGTCGAGTCTTACTAAATATTTTTAGCCACGTTGTTGTTCACAATCTTTGTTTACTCTCAGGGACCCATTCAGCCCAACTCGTTGCTTTGTCTGTGTGTAAGTTTTGTTTGTACTTTTTTCAACGAATGCTTATAGATACAGAGTATATATACTCGACAAGTGGTTCTCAAACTTTTTTCACCACGTACCACTTCAGAAAAAACGTGACTCTCCGAGTACCACCATGATGATTAACATTAAAGTAGTGTAGTAGGCCTAAGTATACATTTAAACAAGGCAGGGGTTTTATTCAGCAAATACATTTAATAATTTTGGCAACTATAACATTACACAGTTTGAACAGTAACACTGTGTTTGAATATAGGAAAATAAAAGACTGTACTTTAATCAAGCAATTCTTTCTCAGACTTAACACCTTTTTCACCAGCATAGCTGCAACTCTTGTCAACAAGCTGTCCCACCACTCTGGTCGCTTTGGTGTAGAACACATTAAAGCCTTCTACAGAAAGCTAGGAGTATCCAACAATGATTTCAAATTAGAAATGGTCACAGCTGATGAGGTGTTTAAAAAATTGAGCGCGCTCCACCCTAACAAGGCCACCGGTCTTGATAATATTCCCTCCAGATTCCTCAGGGACTCTGCCTCCATCATTGCCCCGATCATCACGCACATAATAAACCTATCAATTACACAAGGCCAAGTACCAAAAGATTTTAAGATAGCAAGAGTAACTCCCCTCTTTAAAAAAGGAAGCAAATTGGAACCTGGCAACTACCGACCTGTTTCTATTCTCAGCTCCATTTCGAAAGTAATGGAGAAAATAGTTTATGAACAGGTCGATAGTTACCTTGCCACTAATAAACTCATGTACAAATTCCAATCCGGCTTCAGAACTAACCACTCCACTGACACATGCCTTCTCTATCTGACCGACCACATCAAACATGAGGTGGACGCGGGCAAATACTGCGGCATGGTCATGCTGGACCTTCAGAAGGCCTTTGACACCGTTAACCACGCTATACTGTTGGATAAGCTCAGAGCAATCGGATTTAACAAAACCTCTTGGAGCTGGATGCAGTCTTACTTGGAGGGGAGGGAGCAGGTGGTAGAGGTGAACGGCACCGTGTCCCCCCCCCTCTCGGTGAACTGTGGAGTCCCCCAAGGCAGTATATTGGGACCTTTACTGTTCCTAATATACATAAACGACATGTCATCGGCATGTGACTGTGAATTGTTTTTGTTTGCGGATGACTCTGCCCTGCTGGTATCCGGCAAGGACAAGTCACAGGTGGAGAAAATCCTCAGTGCTGAGCTCTGTAGAATTTGCACCTGGCTCGCTGACAACAAGCTATCCATCCACTTGGGTAAAACAGAATCCATCCTGTTTGGGTCCCACATCAAACTTAAGAGAGTCAATCACTTCACCATAAAAGTAGGTGACAGTGTCATCACCAGGAAAGATGAGGTCACCTACCTAGGTTCCATTCTAGAGGCTAACCTTTCCTGTGATAAAATGGCAACCAAGGTAATCAAAAAGGTTAACCAACGAACGAGATTTCTCTACAGAATTTCCTCTCTGGTCAACAAAAGCACCTTGAGGATTCTGGCGGGAACTCTCGTTCAACCCTTTTTCGATTACGCATGCACCTCCTGGTACCCTAGCACCTCCAAAACCCTCAAATCTAAACTCCAAACATCTCAGAACAAGCTAGTCAGGTTACTTCTAGACCTCCACCCCAGATCCCACCTCACTCCTACCCACTTCTCTAAAGTGGGCTGGCTCAAGGTGGAGGACAGAGTTAAACAACTTGCACTGAGCCTAGTCTATAAAATCCGCTACACCTCCCTGATACCGAAGTACATGTCAAACTACTTCCTTAACGTAAATGACCGCCATAACCACAACACCAGGGGGTGCTCCACTAACCACGTTAAACCCAGATTCCGAACTAACAAAGGTCTTAACTCATTCTCTTTCTATGCCACATCAATGTGGAATGCGCTCCCAACAGGTATAAAAGAAAGGGCATCTCTATCCTCCTTCAAAACCGCTATAAAAGTTCACCTCCAGGCAGCTACAACCCTAAACTAACACCCTCCCCGGATTGCTAATAATCAAATGTAAACAATCAAATGCAGATTCTTTTTCTTATGCCTTCTGATCTCTCTCTCTCTCTCTCTCTCTCTCTCTCTCTCTCTCTATGTCCACTACTTGATGTCCATACCCCCCCCCCACCCCACCCCCCCTCCACACTCCTGATTGTAAATAATGTAAATAATTCAATGTGATTATCTTGTGTGATGACTGTATTATGATGATAGTATATATGATAGTATATATCTGTATCATGAATCAATTTAAGTGGACCCCGACTTAAACAAGTTGAAAAACTTATTCGGGTGTTACCATTTAGTGGTCAATTGTACGGAATATGTACTTCACTGTGCAACCTACTAATAAAAATCTCAATCAATCAATCAATTGGCATACCACTAGATGGAGCCCGCGTACCACTAGTGGTACACATACCACAGTTTGAGAATCCCTGTACTAAGCATTTGGTCTAAGGCAGGGGTGTCCAAAGTGAGGCCCGGGGGCCATTTGCGGCCCGCAGGTCATTTTTTAACGGCCCCATGGCACATTCTAAAAATACGATTAAAAAACATAAGTGGTATAAAAGAGCAAACAGGTGAAATGTAACAAGAACATGTCGCAATGTTTACTCTAATAACACAAAGCTGTCATGCAAGCCGTTTTCTTTAAATAAAAAAAAAAAAGAATCAAAATCAATGTCATTATGAATTATTGACAACGCTCCAATTACGTCACATTAAATATTCCAACTTGAGATATTCTTTAGGGAAAATGTTAAATATTTTGTGTTTGCCAAAAAAACGGAGCTGTTTTTTTAAAGAAGGGCCTAAAACGAACAAACAAAAAACAAACAAAACTTATAATTGACGGATGGATCTGAAGTTGATCTCGAGATTATTGTGTTAAAAGTAAACGGTAAAAAAAATGTATAATTTATTTTTTAACATTGTAATGAGTAGGACCCTTTTGGATCCCCAATAATTTTTGGGATTTTTTTTGTGCGTCATTGCTCCAAAAATAATAATGAATCAATGTTATGAAATATTGACATTTTTAAGGCTTCAATTATATAATCTCAAATATTCCACTTAAAAATGTTATTGGGGGAAAATATTGCATATTTTGTGTTTTTTCCATAAAAAAACAATGTTTTCTTTGACAAAAAGAGCATGCAACTTAAATCTTTAAAAATGTTATACTGACAGATAGAACTTATGTTGATCTAGACATTTAAACCTTGAACAATAATAATAAAGATAATACTAAATAATGACACATTTTAAATATTTTTTTGACCAAAACCCTTTGGGGTCCCCGGGATCAAGCCTGAGTGGATCAATGTATATTTCTTATACATATATTGGTTTTTAAAATAAAAAATATCAAAATGTCCCCTGCTTGCTTTGATTTTTCACTGTGCGGCCCTCAGTGGAAAAAGTTTGGACACCCCTGGTCTAAGGTTTTGCCTCAGCAACTTCTTGTTCCACTGTCATAACTGAGCGGCATGTGTTGACATGGTGAACATGTGTTACAGTTGTCAAATATTTTCTATGTACGTAACAAAAAAATAAGTTACCAAAATGTTTATATTTTTTGCATCTCTAACTTGTATTAAACATCACTTTACTGGTAAAAAAAAATACACGATTATGGACCATCATAATGAAACTGACCTGTTTTTTCCTTTCAAATGTTTCTCATCAAGTCTGTGTTTTTTTTAATTCCGCATATGAAATTGGTGTAACAGCTCTCCTCACTAGACAATCACATGCTTATGTGTCGGAACACATGTGTTTAGAAATCCAATGAGGAAAAACCTACCACATAGTAATAGTTATTTTAGGTAGTTCCATTCAAAGAACATAAGGTGGGTGTGTCATTGGAGTGTGAATCTGAACTCAAACATCCCAAATATCCAACCACAGTTTCAGTCAAAGCTACTGTGAAACTGCTTCGGCTGTGATAAGTCACAATGAAAATCAGATAATCATGTTATTTTGGATTAAGGTAGTTTTACTACCAGGTGGTAAAAAAAAAATGTTAACACTGATACTTGTATGTGAAACCAGACCTTTAAGGGTTTTGTAATGTTGCAATAAAGCAGCATGGTTACATAACTGCAAAGCGTAGAATGTAAACATTTATGCAGACATTAAAACAATAACTTGAAAGTAGTGTTGTATTAGTGCATTGGGGGATGCTGCCTATCTTTGACAATCATTATTAAAGACATGACGACAGATGGATTTTTTTTTATGCATTCTAACTCTTAAATAAATATGATTCAAAGTCAGCTTACAATGAAAACTATAGGTGTCACTCTATTCTGCCTATAAAGCCCTTAAAAACATCCAAACACCTCCATTAGGGCTTTGTATACATGATGTAAGTATATACATATGTAATGTATTAACAGGTACATTTGGAATAACATTTATTATTTACATATTTTGATTAGAGGTGGTGGAAATAATTTATTTTTAGATACATCGCAGTTCGGACATGGACAATTATAGAATCGATTAGGAAACGTCAATAATTGATAATCGATTTATTTATTGTAAATAAAGTAAAGCAGACAGTACTAACATTTGGCAGACTGCAGCGAACCACCTCACTGAGAGATCCGAACAGCTCCTTTACTATGGGGCACTTATGGTCCAGTTTTGCACACATTTTCATTATCTCATAAATATTTAGTAAATGGAATTATTTTGATGGTTTCTTATTCCAAATTAATTGTTTTTTTAAAGTTGCAAGTGATAAACGCTTATTTAGTAAAACCAAAAGAAATGTAAATCTGCATCAATATACATAAATTAATACAGCTGAGATAGGCTCCAGCACCACCCGCGACCCCGAAAAGGACAAGCGCTAGAAAATGGATGGGATGGATGGATAAAGATGCATCATTAATCGATTTTTAATCCAATCGTAGCTCCTGGATCCTAATCGTAATCGAATTGTGAGGTGCCTAAAGATTCCCACCTCTGATTTTGATCATTTTAAGCATACGCGGCGCATTAATTTCAAAAACGCATCACAACGCTCACTTTTTTTTGTACTACATCACTAATTTTTACTCACTGCAAACTTCATAAGAGCCAACAAACATAATAAAGCACCACTTACTGTACAATGTCTGCTGTCATTACAATGCCCACTGCTAGGAAGTTCATATATTCTCATTTAGATCAGTGGTCCCCAACCACCGGGCCGCGGCCCGGTATCGGTCCGTGGATCGATTGGTACCGGGCCGCACAAGAAATTAAAAAAATATATAAAAAAATGCTTTTTTTTTTTTTTTTTTTTTAATTAAATCAACATAAAAAACACAAGATACACTTACAATTAGTGCACCAACCCAAAAAACTTCCCTCCCCCATTTATACTCATTCACACTCATTTACACAAAAGGGTTGTTTCTTTCTGTTATTAATATTTCTGGTTCCTACATTATATATCAATATAGATCAATACAGTCTGCAGGGATACAGTCCGTAAGCACACATGATTGTATTTTTTTCAAACAAAAAACTTTATTTTTTATTTTTTATATACACCCACCCCAAGGAAGCAGCTGATCAGTCGATAATGTCAACATATAAATAGTTTGTCTGCGTTAGCGCTTATAATAACAATATCACTAATACTAGGTTAATTTTCAGGTCCTGAAATGTGAATGGAGCATTGTTGGCGTTTTTTTTATTGGGTTTTATGGCCGTAATACAGGACCTCCCATTGGCTCCGCTGAAGCTGACTTTTATTTACGTGAATTTATGAGTTAGAATGCATTAAAAAAAAAATACATCCGTTGTCATATCTTTCATAATGATTGTAAAATATAAATACAAAAGTAAAGTTCCCCTTTAAACCTTGTTGGGTTGCGAAAGTTGTTTACACTACGATAACATTACCATATATAAACATCCATCCAGCCATCATATATGGCTAATTTAGTGCAACAAAAACTAATAAGAAGTGCTGATAACGCGTATTATAGGAGCTTATATTATTGTTTACGTTCAGAGCAGCCATGTTTAAAGCCAACTCAGGGGTGATGAGAATGTGCCAACTTTCTGAGAAGGAAATCTAAATAGTTGAATCTTCCGACTAGGAACTCAGAAATTCCGACGTCCAATACAAATTAAATGCACCATCAAGTAATCGAGAAGTTCCTTAAAGGGGAACTGGACTTTTTTGGAAGTTTGCCTTTTCTTCACAATCATTGTGAGAGACATGACAACAAATGTATTTTTTTTTTAATGCATTCTAACTCGTAAATAAACATAAATAAAAGGCCGCTTACAGTGGAGCCAATGGGAGGTCCTCTATTCCGCCCATAAAACACAAAAAGAATCCATCCAGAAAACGCCAACAATATTCCATTTACATTTTATGACTTCAATATTTACCAACTATTAGTGATATTGTTTTTATAAGCGCTAACACAGACAAACTATTTATAGCGGTGCCATGACCACATAGATATAACTAGCTTGTTTGGCTATGCTGATATAATCGGCTGGTGAGCCGCATTCTCGCCTCGGAGCTTGTAGAACTTTATACACGATCATAAATAATGCCTCTCACTTGGATAGTAGAAGGATTAGGACATAATCCAACAAGTTTGTACACTTTGACAGCCAATTTAGGCTCGGAAATGGCGAGAAGGACACGAAAAGACGCTTGGTTAATTTTTCACCTCAACTGGAATATAACGATTCTATCAGTCAGCATCCTAATGACAGCAGACCTTGTAGAATAAGTGACGTTGTATTATGTTTGTTGGCTCTCATGAAGACTGCAGTAAGTAATAACCAGTGATGTACTTGAAAAAAAAAAGCGAACGTATTGATGCATTTTTTAAATGAATGCGCTACCGTATGCTTGAAATGAATAAAATAAGTAAATATTACATGTTATTATGAATGTGGAGGTGTTTGGATGTTTTTAAGGGCTTTATAGGCAGAATAGTACAACTACCATAGGCTCCATTGTAAGCGGACTTTTGCTCATATTTATTTACTAGTTAGAATGCATTAAAAAAGAAAAAACATAGGTGTACTTGTCTTACATAAGGATTGTGAATGATAGGCAAAATAAATAAAAAATGCAATTCCCCTTTAAGTGCAAAAATAATGACTTAAGTGGTAAAGGTGTATCCGTCAGTCTACCCCAGGGCAGCTGTGGCTACGAAAGTAGCTTACCACCACCAGGTGTGAATGAATGATGGGTTTTTAACATGTAAAGCGACTTTGGGTACTTAGAAAAGCGCTATATAAATCCCAGGTATTATTATTATTATTATTATTTTCATTTGCACTTAATTTTTATTTGATTATATTTATTTAAGAAACATATATTATTATTGTTTATTGTTAATTCAGATAGCACTGCGTAATTGTATGTACATTTATTTATTATTATTTTTACGAGTTTATTTTTGTAATCAGCCTGACCTTAGCCTTGATAATAATCTTTGTTAGACAAAAAAGAAAACACATGCTTTCATATAATTTGACATGGTTTAAGCATTAAACCTATTGCATATAATTTGTTAGATATAATTATTGAATACGATTAAAATCAAGAGTAGATTACTAATTCAGTGTTAATATTTGAGTGGTCCCTGGGCACCTGTGTAGTGGAAAAGTTGGGCCCCAGGGTCAAAAACATTTTAGTCTACTTAGAATAGAATAGAAAATAATATAACTTTATTGTCATTGTACATTGTACAATGCAAAACTAATTTAGTGCAAATTCATAACACATAAAAACATAAGAACATAGATAAATAGATAAAAATACATAAAATACATAAAAATACCAAGCACACAGCTCACATGCACAGTCATTATTGTCGTCTTGTGTTCAGCGACACTATTGCTCTCGGGTAAAAAGTGTTCTTAAGTCTGTTTGTCCGGCATTTTATTGTCCTGTATCTCCTGCCTGAGGGCAGCAGTTCAAAAAGTTTATGTCCGGGGTGAGATGGGTCCCTTATGGTGTTTTGGGCCTTTTTGAGGCACCTGGCACTGTACGGTTCATCTAGGGAAGGGAGAGAGCAGCCAGTGATCTTCATGGCAGTTTTTATGACCCTCTGAAGTGCGTTTCTCTCTGCCGCCGTGCAGCTGGCACACCATACACACATGCAGTATGTCAGCACACTCTCTATTGAGCAGCGATAGAAGGACACAAGCAGTTTTTGTGACAGGTTGTTCTTTTTGAGGAGTCTGCATTATATTTTCCATCCTTACACTTTCCATCCTTTGTAACTGAGCTACTGTGTGGAACAATTTCCCTTGTGGATCATTAAAGTTTGTCTAAGTCTAAGTCTAAAAGGTTACGAACCCCTGGATTAGTGAGCAGGACCGATCTTTTGAACTTAAACTTTCTAATTTCACCAAAAATATGTATACAGCCTTGTATTTGTTGGAGAAGTGAAGGATAAGGGAGGTGATGCCATGCAGCTTGTGACAGTCTCTGAACTCTACCGCTTGACTATCACAGGGACAAATTGTATTTACAGGAATAAGTGAGTGCCCAAAAAATGGAAGCGGTGTGAGGAGGTGAAGGTTGGGAGTGCAGCATGTTTGTGCATTCAGGCGTACTAAAAGGAGGAATGAGGAAGTGTGCAGCCACTCAACAAAATGCCAGCACAGTAAAGGTATGACAAAATCCATAAAAACGGCACAGAAAAAATATAATATTACAACTATCAATGTTGTCTTTATTTTTAAGTGTCGATTCTGAATAGGGCTGCGCGATATAGATGATATATACGATATAAAAGATATACGATTCAAAAGATACAAATTAGGTCGACGATAGAAATTCTAATGCCAGTGTTATATCGTGAGAATGCATGTTGATGACGCATTTTAGCTGTGTCCCACAAATTTGACAGCGACAAGCGAACAAAGGTGTCCCTACACAGTGCAGCTTGTAAATACATAATCCTCACCTCTATGGTGGCAAATAAACTGTTACTTTCAAGTATTATTATCACTGCAAGACAAGGAATAGCTAAACATGGGACACTACACGCTATAGGAGGATAACAAAAAGCGTAGCAAACCGCGAGGCTTCATCTAGTAGTACAGCCAAAAATCACTTGATTAAAGTAGTGTTTTTTTTCCCTGTATTCCACTTAGGGCTGCAACTAACGATTATTTTGATAGTCGATTAGTCATCGACTATCTTAACAATTAGTCGACTAATAGGATACTAAAGCGTACACATGTTTAATGGCTCTAATTTTTCCATCGACTTCTAAATGCAGCTTAAGTTATTTTAGGCATGTGCTTACTAACAATAAAGTTGACTAATTAATTCATAAATATGTATTTATACTGTAACTGTGCTGCTCATTCAGCTGTTACAAAAAATAAAATGACAATTAAAATGTTGTCCATTTAAAAGAAAGGAAAACAAAAAAATAACTTTGGTTAAAGTATAAAAAAAAAACGTTAAAATAGCAGCAATGAAAACAAGCAACAAAACTAAATCTAATTTCCTCAAAAAGAAAAGCATTTTGTGACGTTTAAAAAGTTACACACTGGTATATTGACTATTGATTAACTCTCGGCTGTGTTAGCACTCTAATATACTCAATGTGTAGAATTGTATCTTTGATTAATTATTAAAATGTTGGCTATTGAATAGATTTTACAAAAAATCTTACGATACCTCAGCATTGGTGCCTGTCTGTCTCTGTGTGTGTGTGTGTGCGTGTGCGTGTGTGTGTGTGTGTGTGCGTGCGTGCGTGCGTGCGTGCGTGCGTGCGTGCGTGCGTGTGTGTGTACGTGCATTTGGTATTGTGCCTTTTTTACGGCATTGCAAATTGAAGCTGCTTTAAAGGCCTACTGAAAGCCACTACTACCAACCACGTAGTCTGATAGTTTATATATCAATGATGAAATCTTAACACTGCAACACATGCCAATACGGCCGGGTTAACTTATAAAGTGCAATTTTAAAATTCCCGCCACACTTCCGGTTGAAAAACTCCTTTGGATATGATTTATGCGCGTGACGTCACAAAAGCAACGGAAGTGGTTGGACCCCATCGGACCCGATAGAAAAGCCTCTTGTTTTCTTCGACAAAATTCCACATTATTCTGGACATCTGTGTTGGTGAATCTTTTGCAATTTGGTTAATGAACAATGGAGACTGCAAAGAAAAACGTTGTAGGTGGGATCGATCGGTGTCTTAGCGGCTAAGTACAATACTGTAATATATGTGATATTTGCATTAGTGTACTGTCTTTAAGGGTTTGGGGAACGCGCATGCGCGAGTGAGTTGGCGGAGAACTTGTGTGTGTGAGCGTGAGTTTTGGCTAACAGCAGCTCGTGTATGTGTGTGCGTTACTTTTTGAACTACAACCAGTTACCGCATGTTAATAAAGCGATTGAGCAGCGCTTCCTCGTCTGTGTGACTCCTTCTCCACTGCGGGACATTACAATACTTACAGCAACACAACAAGGACTACTTACTACGCCTAGCCGATGCTTGCCGCCAAACCCACGGATGAAGTCCTTTTTCGTGCCGTTGATCGCTGGAATGCAGGTGAGCACGGCTGTTGATGGGTTTCTATCTTCATTTGAGAACGATGCTACGCGCTAGCTCAGTAGCTAAGTGTGTCACCGATGTATTTTCTTGGAGATAAGTCACTTTAAATGTCCATTTCGCGTGCTCGACTCTCATTTTCAAGAGGATATAGTATCCGAGGTGGTTTAAAATACAAATCCGTGATTCACAATAGAAAAAGGAGAGAGTACATAGTTCTGTGAGGTCCCGTTGCTAAGTTAGCTTCAATGGCGTCGTTAGCACAGCATTGTTAACCTTCGCCAGCCTGGAAAGCATTAACCGTGTATTTACATGTCCACGGTTTAATAGTATTGTTGATTTTCTATCAATACTTCAAGTCAGGGGTTTATTTATTTTGTTTCTATATGCAGTTAAAGCAAGATGCTATCACGTTAGCTCGTAGCTAAAGCATTTTACCGATGTATTGTCGTGGAGATAAAAGGCACTGAATGTCCATTTCGCGTTCTCGACTCTCATTTTCAAGAGGATATAGTATCCGAGGTGGTTTAAAATACAAATCTGTGATTTACAATAGAAAAAGGAGAGTGTGGAATCCAATGAGCCAGCTTGTACCTAAGTTACGGTCAGAGCGAAAAAAGATACGTCCATCGCTGCCTCTCAAGTAATTCACTGTAACGTTCCTCATCTACGAATCTTTCATCCTCGCTCAAATTAATGGGGTAATCATCACTTTCTCGGTCCGAATCTCTCTCGCTCCATTGTAAACAATGTGAGGAATACTAGCTCCTGTGACGTCACGCTACTTCCGGTACAGGCAAGGCTTTTTTTTATCAGCGAGCAAAAGTTGCGAACTTTATCGTCGATTTTCTCTACTAAATCCTTTCAGCAAAAATATGGCAATATCACGAAATGATCAAGTATGACTGACACATAGAATGGATCTGCTATTCCCGTTTAAATAAAAAAAATCATTTCAGTAGGCCTTTAAAACGTACTTGAATTGTTTAGCTGGCTGACTTTGGCTAAAATGATAGTTAAATTTAACTATAGTTAAAGGGTTTTTTTCACACAACTTTGTCTCACTCTTGTTAGCTAACACTATTACCGAGGCTGAGACCGAGTTCTCCTTCCAGATGTCCGACATTATGTTTCCGCTTTAAATGCTCACGTATCACAGATGTACTGCCATAAAAACAAGGTCCGCTCTGCAAAATGAGCAAGGTATTCATGTTTTTAACAAGAATAGGAGGAAATTTTCTCACACTTTACACATTATCACTGGCAAGGTTTTTGCGATTGGCGGCGCAGACCCGCTCCTCCCGTAAAAACACAAGTGATATATTGTCGACAAATATAATTGTCTGTGACAAATGTTATTGTCAACATTTGTCGATTACGACGACTAATCGTTGCATCCCTAATTCAAACACAGTGTTACTGTTTAAACTGTGTGTAATGTTTCAATGGCCAAAAATATTAAATTAACTTGTTAAATAAAACCGCTGCCTTGTTTTTAATGAATACTTAGGCATACTGCGCGACTGTATTTTAATGTTGGTCATTATGGTGGTACATGGAGAGCCAATTTTTTTCTAAGGTGGAACTTGGTGAAAAAACTTTGAGAACCTCTGTGCTAAAGCTATCGTACTCTTGAACATAAAAAAGGTGGGCGGCTCAATTCAAACTAACGATTCGTAGTATCAATATGATTAGATGACAATCCATATTTTTCGTTACCACAAAATAATTTGTTGGTGTTCCCTACATTTCCAAGCATTTCCTACATAGAAATTCTGTAAATATGCAGGAAAACTTACCAAAGGTTTCTATCTATTAGATATAATAAACTGAAGACCACACTTCTTTTTCATAACTGTACCACAGCATCAATAGTCCACTGTTTGTGTTGAGAAATAATCTTCACCCTATCAATAAAAGCCATTCTAAAGTGTACAAGATCCATAGTTTATGTCATTAGTTCATTGTTTTTGAAAACATGTCTTCACCATATCAATATTAGCCATTCAAAAATGTACAACATCCATGGTTTATTTCATTAGTTCAATGTGTTGTTTGATTTGAGAAAGTCTCTTCACCACATCAATATAAGGCATTTTATAAATATATGATATATTACAATATTTGAAAACAGATATTGTAATTGTAAAAAAAAAAAAAATTTGTTAAACTCAGGGATCACAGTGAGGTAAAAAATAGAGGAATTTAAAAATATCTGCTGGGGGTCAATGGGGGCAGTGCCCCCTGAAATTGAAGAGATTTACCATTTTTAAGACGCTATGAAAGGCATTTCCTACATAGAAATGTGTAAAAATGAAATTTTACGAAAATACCCAAGGGGCTGATCTGGTTTTTGTGTATGAAAAGATCAATTTGTAGTTACAAAAATGTTTAAGAATAATTATATAATTATGATAACAAATATTGTAATAGTAAAAAGTCAAATATTTTGTTGAACTCGTGAGTCACTTAGTAAAGTCATGGATGTAAGATTGCATTCATGATATCTCATCTTAATAAATTCATGAATATACTTAATAGTGCTTTTTAGGCAACTTTGGCCATGCAGGACTAGATCTAGTACAAGTTAGTGGGTTCAGTATTTTAAAAACATGATTAAAATCATGAAACATAATATCTTCTTGTCAACCAGTGGCGTGCGGTGAGGTTCATGTCAGGTGAGGCACTGACTTCATCACAGTCAGATTTACAAACATATGAACGCTAAAGAGTATCTTATTCACCATTTGATTGGCAGCAGTTAACGGGTTATGTTTAAAAGCTCATACCAGCATTCTTCCCTGCTTGGCACTCAGCATCAAGGGTTGGAATTGGGGGTTAAATCACCAAAAAATATTCCCAGGCACGGCGCCGCTGCTGCCCACTGCTCCCCTCACATCCCAGGGGGTGAACAAGAGGATGGGTCAAATGCAGAGGACAAATTTCACCACACCTAGTGTGTGTGTGACAATCATTGGTATACTTAACTTTAACTTTACACTTACAAACTGTAGCACACAAAAAAGCACATTTAATAAATAAAACGTTATTATGGTCTTACCTTTACTTATAAGTGCGGGAGCAGTGGTGTTCGTGTTGGAAGAGTTGTGAATGAATGAAATATGAAATCCGCGCTGCATTCTGCAGGTGTACCTAATGTTGTGTCCCTGTTCACAGCTCCTCGGGCGCGCCGCACGAGCATTGTTGTTTTTGCACTTATTGGCTTCTTGTTAAGTGACTTTTTTTGGGTGGATTCGGTCTTGCACGTGGAGGGTTTGGGTGTGGGCTTTGGTTGGTGTGGCGCTCCGGTCGGGCGGTGCATTCTGCGGCGGAGATGTTTGGCACCAGGAGGCGGGGTTATGAGACGAGCCTCCAGTTTTATGATCGCTCAGCACAAGAAATACGTTACACACATACAGTTGTTGACAAAATACACTGTACATTATATACCTCAGCTAACTAAACTATGGAAATGTATAATATAATTCATATAGCAATACGGTCTCACTGCACAGCAGGTCAGCAGTTAGCCGAGTCATTGCGCACAATCCATGTTGAGGCACAAATCAGTGACGTGCCTCAACTGGCTGCTGATCACCGTCTCTTCTCAGTATTTGAACGGTAAATGTGAAAATAAAAATAAAAATAATCTAAAACTGGTGAAGCTAAATGGAAAATAACTTTAGTATAATCACTGGATACATATAACAATTTAATTAATTTTTTTTCTTTTTACTTTTTTTTTTCTTTCCATGATCGCAGGTGAGGCCGTGCCTCCCCTGCCTCTAGTGACTGCACGCCACTGTTGTCAACAGCAATATACCATATTATTACTTACTAAGAGTAGTAACTTGGGAAAATGAATTATTAGGTGGTTTGTTGTTTCATTTTCTCAATCTTATTTCTCTGCATGTTTGCTTTCCCCGCAATGCTGTTTCAATGACAACTAACCTTAGTTGATCACTTTCCAATCGCAGAGACTGCAAAGTGCTCTCCCTGGATCTTTGTGCTTGAAAACGAATTGCGAATGGGGCAACCACGACTTCTTTTTCTAACAATGACCAGTTCCAAAAATTCTTTATCCCAACTTCCAACTGAGACACCGTTCCACGACATGTTGAAAAAGTTGTAAGCTCGCCAGAGCGAGCAATGGCGAAACACGTAGGTGTTATTTTAAAACTAAATCTCTACGCGGTAATCAATCCTACACTATGATATAACAACGTTAAACACAAGTACCTAAACATGCAAATATGTTAAGGACACATTAAGGACATTTTTGTTTCTTCCCCGCACCGTACTCACTTCCGGGTGTTCCCGAATGTCAATGGAAGCAATGGACATAGACCAAAACATTCTGTGATGTTCCAAGAAGGGCAGCTCAGACAAATTCCCAGTTTGTCCTCATTTATTTGACAAAAGCCACACTTTCGTACAAGGAGCTCAAAGTAAGTCTCTCTCCTTTCCTGGCAACACTCGCACAAACTCTCAGCCTACAACAACACGTCACTTCCCCATCCTTGCCCAGGAAGTCCCGCCTCACGGTCAAAGCCATTGGCTAGAACACCGTAGCCAGCCGCTACACCCCAAATGCAACCTGATTTGTTTTAGCGGTTAAATATGTACATCGAATAAAATAACCACGTTGGCTAGAAAAATTCTGTAATTCCGCTAAATAGAAGGCATCTGGGATCCCTTTGAACGAGTGAGTCACTTAGTAAAGTCATGGATGTAAAATTGCATTCATGGTGTCTGCTACAAGTTTGTCTAATTTTAACATGAAGCTTTTTTTTTTTTTTTAGATGTA
The DNA here is from genome assembly GCF_033978785.1 of Entelurus aequoreus. Taxonomy (NCBI): domain Eukaryota; kingdom Metazoa; phylum Chordata; class Actinopteri; order Syngnathiformes; family Syngnathidae; genus Entelurus; species Entelurus aequoreus. The sequence continues at coordinate 35,011,531 of NC_084738.1, forward strand.
ATCTTAACAAATTCATGAATATACTGTAATGGCTGCAGAATGACCGTGCACAACTCAGCCTTTTATTTGTATTTACAAAACTAGCACTGTATAGCTCCCTGGCAAGAACGCGACACACACTTACGAGAACAGCTCCTCAAACACTTCCTCATTTCTTCTTCTCTCCCAAACTAGGTCTAACACTGCAGTCCCCTCTGGGTAACTACAGTTCACTACACCATATTACCATATTCCCATATTTAAAACAGAATGGTATGCTTACGAGGGGGATTCCGACTATTTTGGACTGGTAGTAGTCGATCCACAGCAATTGTTCTGCCACACAATACCTTAATGCTAACGAGGGGAATTTACCCTTCAACGACTGTCGTTGGCTTTGACAGTTAGGATTGCTCGTTTGCATTAAAATTGTTTTTTTGGGGGGGTTTTTACCACAATAGGGCGAAACCATCCTTGCCCAGGCACACCCTCTTGGTTTTTGGAGTATAAATATTTGGGGTTTCGGCACCAACTGTTGGACTAGATCTGACCAATCTAAGTCTATGAGCACGAACTGATGAAGCCTACTCGGATGAGCGACAAAAATGTCTTCCAAGACAGGCCAGTTGTGAACGACTGAACGCCCTGAGATTCCCATCGCTACAATACTTTTTTCCCATTGTTGGAAGCAGATCAGAATCATATCCATATTTAAGTGTTACTTATTTCTAAACTCCTATAGTCATATAAAGAATAGCTAGTATTCTTCCTTCTTTTGAGTCTCATAGTAAGGTGTTGGCCTTCTAGATTGGAATGTGTCAGAGTAGAGATAACTCGGAGTAGTCTAAACAAAGGGAGTGGGGGCGAGGGACAGAGGGGAGATCACGGGACTTCCGGGGGTTTGAGGGGAGACCGAGCTAGACCGATCTGGACCGGGCTGGGGAACGCTGGTGTGCTGGATTGGTCTCACGTTTGTCCTCTAAGCTTGGAGAATAAACCACAAAATACCAACTGCTGCCTGTTGATTGAATATAAACATCAGCTTATTGCCATAAAAAGAATCTGGGAGAGACTAGCAATTTGAATTCCCCATTGGAGGAATGCTGGTCGACGCAACACCATCTACTGACTACTTTAATCCTCTTTACCGCTTCACTAATGTGAGTGTGAATGCTGTCTGTCTGTGTTGGCCGTGCGATGAGGTGGCAACTTGTCCTTGGCCTTCCGCCCGAGATGGACAAGCAGTAGAAAATGGATGGATGGATAGATGGTTCGCCAACCGTCGATCTTTGGGACCCTACCGGTCAACCACGAAAATATAAGGAAATAAATAATGTATTATGATGACATCAGTGACACCCCTACCCGGACCAACAGACCCGCCAACAGGCACGCATTTTAACTCCTCAACACGCCCACATGCCTCGCCTCTCTCTCTTCAGTCTCATATCCCGCGACCCATGTATCGAGATGCAAATCGAATCGTCCATCACAAAGAGATTCACATCCCTACTAAATGGCGGACATCTGAGATGCCTGATGTAAAAGAATAGAATAAAGAAATAATTACAATAGTAAGTGATTTTGTTACACGCCCTGTGTTTTGTCAGATTACAGTTGTGATCAAAATGTGATAATTTAATGATCCAATTTTATGACCAATACTGTCCTGTATCTACTTGGTATTGGCTCGATACCCAAATTTGTAGTATCGGCCAAAACTAACGTAAAGTATTCAAACAAAAGAAGAATACAAGCATAGTACATTTTAACAGAAGTGTAGCAAGAACCATGTTGCAAGAGAAAGTAAGTAAGTAAGTAAGTAGATTTTCTGTCTTGCCTCTGGTGAGGGCGGTCGCATTTTTCTCCGCTCCCTCCTTCCCTGCTTGCTCTCTTTGTTTTTGTCTTGTCTGAACTATTTTGAAGCCTCTTTTCTTGAGCTGTCCTCAAATCTAAACATCAAAATGAATTTGATCAACTGGACTCTCGACGCAATTGACACAGTCTTTTCGACAAGGAAAAGAGGCTCGGGGGAGCCTGGCTGCCCTGATGGAACCATTGCTGCGGGGTACGTGAGAGATTCCTGGAATACTTGGAGAATCATGTGACTCTCAGTCCTTTCCATCGAGGACGTGGAAGACATCTACCTATTTGGAGCTGTGATCGCAGGGCATTTGCTGATTGGGCTGGGCATTGCTCTGGTGTATCGTCAAATTCGGAAGACGATGGCAGCCACTCAAGGGGCCAACAGGCTGTTCAACGCAATGGAAGGATTGGGTCGTGCTGTGGGATCACAGACTGGAGCAATTGCTGATTTGAATCGCAAGGTAGATTCCATCTTGATGATGTTACAGAAAGAATAAATTGGAATTGTCAGAGCCAGCATACAGAGCAGGAATGTCATTGTTTTGACTGCTCGAAGAAAAAACAACATCTTAATCTACGATTTGACTCCCTCGAATGGCCTTGAGGAACAGGCTGTTTGAAAACACTCCCCTGAGGACTCCTCAAAGATGGACGCTTTTGACCTTTCCCTTTTTTTCAAAAGCACCTGGGTCGGACTCTTGAACTCTTGGGGCCGGCCTCGGCCCATAAAGACAATCCAACATCTCACCCAAGTTAATTGGGCATACATGCACGCACACACCCCTCCCCAAATCAACGCCTTCACCACTGCTTAATTCCTCCGGGGTTGTGGGGGCTGAGCAGCGCTCAACAGCAGCTGCCGGCCTCCAAAGTCCTGTTGGATGACTCTGTTGCGAGTTGTTGTGATTAAATGTACCATGTTTATGTGTGCCATGCTATGTGAGGTTTTTTTTTCCTCGGACTCAGTCTGGACCATTCCTGAGGGTCCAGCCTCAGACTGATATTTTTTTTACTTCCCCCCTTCCCCAATGTCACCTTTTTCCCACCTTTTTAAGGAGCGCCTAAGTGAGGCTGATCCGTTGGCGGTCCCGTCTTGTCTCCCTGTAACGTATGTCTGCTCTTAGCGGGATTGTGCCGAAAATGTAATTTCAGTTCTTATGTGTCTTGTACATGTAAGAATGGACAATAAAGCTGATTGATTGATTGATTGATAAAGTATGTAAGTACATCTGATTTATAAAGCACTTTTCACAGATAAAATCACAAAGGGCTGTACAAAACATAGGTAAAGTAAAACAAAAATTCAATTTAAAACCACAGGGGCATCCTCATAAAAAGGATACAAAGTGGATTAAAAATGATAGTTAAAGGTGCATTAACGAAAAGCTTTACTAAAAAGAGAAGTTTTCAACTGTTTCTTAAAAGTTTCAACACAGTCAAGATCACGAAGGGACTGGTGCAAATTGTTCCAGAGTCTGGGAGCTATAGCCTGGAATGCCAGGTCTTTACGGGTTTTAAAACAAGTTTTCAGGATCTTTAGAAGACCCTGGCCTGAAGACCGGAGGCTGCGCCCTGAAGAGTAGGAGCATAGCAAGTCAGTGATGTACTGAGGGGCCCCCACCATGCAACGCACGGAATGTCAGGACTAAAATTTTAATTTTATTTCAATGCGGAATTTAACTGGAAGCCAATGAAGACTGGATAAAACGGGGGTGATATGGGCTGTTGGTCAAAAGTCTGGCAGCCGCATTTTGTACAGTCTGAAGTCTCTTCAGCGTTGACTTGTTGAAAAGAGTGAAAAGAGAATTGCAATAGTCAATGCAAGACGAAATTAACGCGTGAATGATCTTTTCGAGATCCAATTTTGACAATTTCTCACTTTAGAAATATTTTTGAGATGATTAAAACAGTTTTTGGTCAGTTGACGACAGTGACCCTTTAAAGACATTTCCAAAACCTGATGTTAACAGCCAATTAGCAAGTAGATCAATATTAGTTTTGAGGGGAAAATATAACTGGGAATAACACAATACAGTATATGTAAGTGCATGTATCAGCAGCTAAAATAGTAACATTTTAAACCCATTTTGAAATGGTTCTATTATCATTAACATGCCAAATAATTTATTGCGATATGCATCGTTATCGTAAGAGGCTGCAATAGGGTTGTAGGTATACCGGTATTAGTATAGTACAGCGATACTAATGAATCATTTTTGGTACTATATCGCCTCTGAAACGTACCCCCACCCCGCGCCCGCGTCGCCATCACGTCGTGTCATTGTTGGTTTTACGAGCAGACGAGCATGTTCGGCAGCACACAATCACGGAGTACTTACAAGCAGACACAGTGTGTAGACAGAAAAGGGAGAACGGACGCATTTTGGCTTAAAAACTAACGATAAAGGTGAAGTTATAACACTGAAACGCCCTCAGGAAGAGATGCTTTAATACATGGCTAGCTAGCTAGCGGCTAACGTCCATCCGCCGTCGGCAGTGTTTTAGCTACTTCTGAATCACTAATCCTGGTCTCCATGGCGACAAATAAAGTAAGTTACTTACAAATATCATCCCTGCACGACGAGGAATAGCTAAACATGCTTCACTACACACCGTAGCTCAACGGCATCAAAATGTAAACAAACGCCATGGGTGGATCTACACCTAACATCCCCTGTAATGAAATAAAGTACAGGCACGTATCTAGTCGATACTACTATGATTACGTCAATATTTTTTGGCATCACATCTTCTTTTGTTTTTTAAAAATGTATATTATAATGATATAAACATATAAACATAATATACATTTTTTAAAAACGAAAGAAGATGTCTTGATGCCAAAAAATATCGACGTAATCATAGTAGTGTCGACTAGATACGTGCCTGTACTTGATATCATTACAATACAACTCAGGAAATATGTCCCTGGACACGAGGACTTTGAATATGACCAATGTATGATCCTGTAACTATTTGGTATCGGATTGATACCCAAATGTGTGGTATCATCCAAAACTAATGTAAAGTATCAAACAACACCTACCCCCACCAAGGACTGTTTTCACTGCTGGACTCTAGAAAGAGGTTCCGCAGCCTCCGAAGCAGAACCTCCAGGTTCTGTAACCGCTTCTTCCCTCAGGCCGTAAGACTCTTGAACGCATCATAATTAAATTATCCCCTCAACTCCCCCCAAAATGGATTAACACGCTGGAATAAAAAAGACAATATAACATACATCCATAAACGTGGATGCATATGAAAAAGTGCAATATATTTATCTGTACAGTAACCTCTTTATTTATTTATATATGCACCTTATTGCTTTTTTATTCTGCACTACCATGAGCTGATGTAACGAAATGTCATTCTTATCTGTACTGTAAAGTTCAAATTTGAATGACAATAAAAAGGAAGTCTAAGTCTAACAGAAGAATAAGTGATTATTGCATTTTAACAGAAGTGGAGACAGGACATGTTAAAAGAGAAAGTAAGCAGATATTAACAGTAAATGAACAAGTAGATTAATAATCCATTTTTACAGCTTGTCCTTAATAATGTTGACAAAATAATAGAATGATAAATGACGCAGTAACATATTGTGTCATTTATCATTCTATTATTTTATATTATTTATTTTATGTCAGCAGACTAATTAGGAGCCTTTGTTTGTTTACTTACTACTAAAAGAGAAGTTGTCTTGTATGTTCACTATTTTATTTAAGGACTTAACTGCAATAAGCAAGACATGTTTAATATACCCTAAGTTTTTTTGTTAAAATAAAGCCAATAATGCAATTTTTTTTGTGGTCCCTTTTATTTAGTAAAGTACCGAAAAGTATCGAAATAATTTTAGTACCGGTACCAAAATATTGGTATCGTTACAACACTAGGCTGCAATATATAAATATATACATATACCACAATATAGATTTGAGGCCAAATTACCCATCACTAGTTTTGCAGCACTCCATGTGTGCTGGAGTGTGTCAGTGGATGAGAAGACGACTTCATCAAATGTTTTCACCACTACATGTGTGTATAGATGTACAACTCAAATGTGATTTATGTCCAAGGTTGTACAAATCCATGAGTCACATGTGCAACAAAAGTGACGACATGTTTTACTTCCGCTCACACATCTTACCTCCAACACCTGGACATAACTTGAAGGAAACCATCCTCTCGCTCCATCTTTCTCTCCTTCCCACCATCCTCCAGGCGGAGACTGCACCACCTTGATCATCTCCCCGACATCGAAGCTCAGCCCCTGCTGGTGCTGCTCCGCGCTGAACGGGTACAAACTTTTGCAATATGATCCAGACATCGTCCGCCGAACTTCTGTACTAAGTCGGTCTGTAAAATCCCACCGCTCGTACTGAATAAAAGAATGTACACAAACAACTGTTTCCCTCCCCGAAACTTGAGTAAAGTAGTTGAACAGGTCTATGCCTGCACGCCCCTCGCGGTTCTGCTCCGCCAGTAAAAGGGGCGACTCTGCTCTGCCAACTGTGGAGTCAAGACGCCGAGCAACACCAAACATCCGGAAAATAATTCAAAATAAAAGCTCTTTGTTTTGATTTCGAAAATAGGCCGTGTACTTTACATACATTACCTTTACCAAACATTGGTAAACAATATTTAGTATTCATTCATATGTAGCATATTTATATGTTGATGCTACTACACGTCCGCTTTTCCACGATATAAACAGCGTGCCTGCCCAATCACATTATAATATATATATATATATATATATATATATATATATATATATATATATATATATATATATATATATATATATATATATATATATATATATATATATATATATATATATATATATATATATGTATATATATATAGCTATAATTCACTGAAAGTCACATATTTCATACATATATATATATATATATATATATATATATATATATATATATATATATATATATATATATATATATATATATATACATATATAGCTAGAATTCACTGAAAGTCACGTATTTCATACATATATATATATATATATATATATATATATATATATATATATATATATATATATATATATATATATATATATATATATATATATATATATATACATATATATATATATATATATATATATATATATATACATATATAGCTAGAATTCACTGAAAGTCACGTATTTCATACATATATATATATATATATATATATATATATATATATATATATATATATATATATATATATATATATATATATACATATATATATATATATATATATATATATATATATATATATATATATATATATATATATATATATATATATATATATATATATATATATATATATATATATATATATATATATATATATATATAATACTCGAGTTGGTGAATTCTAGCTGTAAATATACTCCTCCCCTCTTTCCCACGGAAAGCGGACGTGAAAACAGACTCTGTTTTCACGTCCGCTTTCCCACGATATAAACAGCATGCCTGCCCAATCACGCTATAATATATATATATATATATATATATATATATATATATATATATATATATATATATATATATATATATATATATATATATATATAGCTAGAATTCACTGAAAGTCACATATTTCATATATATATATATATATATATATATATATATATATATATATATATATATATATATATATATATATATATATATATATATATATATATATATATATATATATATATATATACATATATAGCTAGAATTCACTGAAAGTCACATATTTCATACATACATACATATATATATATATATATATATATATATATATATATATATATATATATATATATATATATATATATACATATATATATATAAAATACTCGAGTTGGTGAATTCTAGCTGTAAATATACTCCTCCCCTCTTAACCACGCCCCCAACCACGCCCCCCGCCCCCCGCCCCCAACCACATTTATCGACATCTCTAATTAAAATGGTGACATAATTTATTGTACACTGCTAATTATTTGCCACTTGCCAAGATCTAAAATTGTATTTTTAGAAATCTCCCTTGTTTTTAAGAGTGATTTACTTTTTTTAATCACTGACCTGTGATGAGGTGGCGACTTGTCCAGGGTGTACCCCTCCTTCCGAGAGATAGGCTCCAGCAACCCCCCCCCCCCCTCCCCCCCCCCCGACCCCAAAAGGGACAAGCGGTAGGAAATGGATGGATTCTAGTTTTAAAATGTTAAAATTGAGAAAAATATAACTATTCAAAAAAATATATTTTTGTTTTCCCCACATAGAAAATCGTGTTTAAAGATTCTGCAACATCCCGAGGATGCTTAGTTCAATAATTGCAGGTGAAATAATGCTTGTTTTCAGAATAAAATATGTATTTCTATCTTAAGAGTCCTGCTCATTTCTAGATATACAAATCTTAATTTAGGATGTTTTATCAAGTACAATTATCCATCCATGCAGCTAGTTAATTTCAGTAGTTTAGAATATTTTTTTCCTAAAATCTAGTCTTTTTATCTTATATTTTGACAGCTCTTTTTTGCAGTAAATGTACACTAGTGCTATTGTCAAGCTAATCTATTGCACTTTTTTGTCTCCATCCATCCATTTTCTACCGCTTATTCCCTTCGGGGTCGCGGGGGGCGCTGGAGCCTATCTCAGCTACAATCGGGCGGGAGGCGGGGTACACCCTGGACAAGTCGCCACCTCATCACAGGGCCAACACAGATAGACAAACAATATTCACACTCACATTCACACACTAGGGCCAATTTAGTGTTGCCAATCAACCTATCCCCAGGTGCATGTCTTTGGAGGTGCTCGTGCTTGACAAATGTAGTTTTAACTACTTTAATAAGGCCACAAGGGGGCACAATTTACCAGCACTGAGGAAGAAAAGTAGCATTCAAAGTTGTTTACTACATGAGATTGTAATCCAGTTGTTGTATTACACGTTTTTCAAATATATATTTTTTAAAATAGGTTACAGCAGAGGTTTATCGCTAAGACACTTATAAATAAATATAATTAAATAATGTTTATGTCCTAAAAAAAAGGACAAAAATGGTCATGGTCTGGATTTACAGTACGGCCTTTCGACAGGATGGTGTGTTTAAGTCTGTGGTTTTGTATATCTTGGGGTTATATAGCATTTAGCCTGATAGCCTAAAAGCAAAATGTTTTGTCTCATAAAACCAAAAAAACATATTCAATATCCAAGCGAGATTTCATGTGAGGTCTTTTCAACAGTGGCTTTCTCCTTTGACTAGTATAGAACCATATGTAACAATTGTTGCATGTACTACAGTAGAGCAGGGATTCTTGGGGGCGGGGGGGACTAGTATGTCACTGTACATAGCAAAAGTTGAAATTGCCCCAAAACACATCTTAATATTTTCAACATTCTCTTGCCATCTGGTGGCTGAAGTGGATAGTACACCTCTCAATTTGTCACGTTTCATGTGTCATGTGTAAACCGTGACGAATTGGGCCATATGAATCCCCTTTCTACTGTACATCTCTCCCTTCTGGGCTACAGAAGCTTTTTGTCTTTGGTGGCCTCTCTTTGCCACCTTCCTTCCAATCTGCCCAGTCCCTGAGTTTGCGAGGCAGGCCAGGTCCCCCCATTTATCAAATATGGATTTACCTGGATGCATATTGGGTTGGAAATCTTCTGGTCGCCGACTCCTTTCCTAAACTTTTTAATTACATCTTCTCAGAGTTCCTTGGACTGTTCTTTTGTCCAACTCTTTTTGATTGCAGCCGTACTACTAATGAACCCGAGACTGGACCTCCCAGACACAGGTGTATTTATCCCTCGCCACATCACGCTTTAATTATCACATCCATTCATCCATCCATTTTCTACCGCTTGTCCCTTTACATATTTTGGCCTAAATTATACAGTGCATCCGGAAATTATTCACAGTGCTTCAATTTATCCACATTTTGTTATGTTATAGCCCTTTTCTCAAAGGAAATACATTCATGTTTGTCCTCAAAATTCTACACACAATACCTCATAATGACAATGTGAAAAAAAAAAAAAAAAATTAAAAATTAAAAACTAAGACCAGCTCAATGGCCTTGTGGTTAGAGTGTCTGCCCTGAGACTGGAAGGTCGTGAGTTCAAGCCCTGGCCGAGTCATACCAAAGACTATAAAAATGGGACCCATTGCCTCCCTGCTTGGCACTCAGCATCAAGGGTTGGAATTGGGGGTTAAATAACCAAATTATTTCCGACCGCAGCCACCGCTGCTGCTCACTGCTCCCCTCATCTCCCAGGGGGTGAATATGGGGATGGGTTAAATGCAGAGGACAAATTTCACAACACCCAGTGTGTGTGTGTGACGATCGTTGGGACTTTAACTTTAACTTTAACATCGCATGTACATAAGTATTCACAGCCTTTGCCATGAAGCTCAAAAGTGAGATCAGGTGCATTCTGTTTCAACTGATCATCCTTGAGATGTTCCAGCAGTTTAATTGGAGTCCATCGGTGGTAAATTCAGTTGTTTGGACATGATTTGGAAAGGCACACACCTAAGGTCCCACACTTGACAGTGCATGACAGAGCACAAACCAAGAGCGAAGTCAAAGGAATTGTCTGTGAACCGCTGAGGAACAAAACTGGGGAAGGGTACAAAAAAATATCTGCTTTCTGGAAGGTCCCATTGAGCACTGTGGCCTCCATCATGTCACTATAACTAAGGATGCACACATAAGGTGTGGAGAAACAGAAATGGCACAGAAAAGGTGTGGAGAGGTAAGTTTTAAAGCACCTCTTCCTGAGGGCATTTCAGGGATATAGCTTCACCTTTATCGTTAGTTTTTAAGCCAAAATGCGTCCGTTCTCCCTTTTCCAGAGGTGGGACCAAGTCATTGCTTTGCAAGTCACAAGTAAGTCTCAAGTCTTTGCCCTCAAGTCTCGAGTCAAGTCCCGAGTCAAGACAGGCAAGTCCAGAGTCAAGTCCAAAGTCAAGACTGGAAAGTCTCAAGTCGAGTCCCAAGTCCTGCATTTTGAGTTTCGAGTCCTTTCAAGTCCTTTTAACCACAGACTAATATATTTACACAGATTGTGTATGCTTTTAAAACGCTGTATTTATTTATTAAAACAAGTGCATTTGAAATTGCAGGAAAAAAAATAGTGCTGACATTGCAATTCATAAAAGCACTATTAACAGTAATTTTAATAGTTTAAACAATTTTAAACATTTAACTCATTCCTTTACAGAATAAACACATTTGCAAAAACAAACATTAACATACTATTGGTTGTATTTTATGAAAATAATATTACCACAGAGTTGAGAAGGAGCAAAGATCTTCAATATTTGTATGTGAAAATCACAAATAAATCTTCTGGGGGAGGATGACCTCCCTACAGGGGTTTGGTTTACAAACTTTCAGCCCCACCTAAAACAAAATTCACCAGCCGCCACTGATTATGATGCATTCTCATTTTAGGCAAAATATAAGACAATACTTTCTTAACAGTATAATTGTAACCAGGAATAAGTCTTCAAGTAACAATATTCAAATACTAACATTGTTGGGTAAAACAGCATTTGGTTTTATTCTGAATCCAGTGAAACAGATTGGTGGTTTTAGCTGATATAAAGACTTTCAGGTGTTTATATCTGTTTAAGTATTTGGCAGACGCTTTTATCCAAAGCGACATACATAAAAAATACATACATAACAATCACTGTAAACATGATCATTTAAGGGAAGAATGTAATACAAAATATCAATACAAAGTGTCAAGACAGAATAAACTCTCTGCTGCTGCAGCAACAGAGATACAGTCTATAGGTCCCTAAGATATATAGATAATGTATTCATACATTGTTTATGTAGGATATACGCATGTATATATAACGTAATCATATTGTTTCTTCAATTTAAAAATAGCTTACCGTTTTTTCCCCCTTCTCTGGGATTATATTCCCAGTTTTGATCTCGGACGTCTGGTCACTTATAGCGTATAAGAATATTACATTACTGTTAAGCAAACTATGAATAATAAAACTTGCCAAAACATGTGTCCGTTATCATAGCTACACGTATGACAAAAAAGCGCGTGAAAATCAGTGGTATTCAGTGAGGTAAAATGAATTAAATGCGCTGACAGTTCATTGCTCCTGACAAATGAATTGCACTGAGTGGAGCGGATCACCACTCCAAGATGGCGGCCCCGCGTCTCGTCTGCGCCAGTAGGCAGTAGCGCTCGATGCTGCGTCTACTTATAAGATGTCTATGGTTATGACGTTAGCAGTGAGTTTACAGCCTCACTGATTTAACTACACAGCAAATAAAAGTCATGTTACTTAGCCAATAAACGTTATCTTACATTCAAAACTTACCCTTCTTTGGGCAACTTCAAATGTCGAACGAAGTTGGAAGTTGTTGCGTCTCCGTCTGTAATATTCGAACTGCGTGATTTGCATACGCAATTCGTTTTTTGTTGACAAGTCGTAGTTTTTATACCCGAACGAAACCAACTTTGGCATAATTGTTTCGCACTGCCGCATTGTTTGACAACTCTTGTTCGGTGGTTGTCCTGCAATTTGATTGGATGAGAGCTGTGTGATGAAAACAACGTATAGCTAATTTGATTGGCTGTTGTACTGAGAGCACACCAGCTGACAAGCAGCACACACGCTGATAGACAGACACGTACAAAATGAAAGATACGGAGCGCTCCCAAATAACTTTTTAAGCTTTGGGTTTTGGGGAAAGTAGCAAGTCATGTCAAGTCAAAAGGCTCAAGTCCAAGTGAAGTCACAAGTCATTGATGTTAAAGTCTAAGTCGAGTTGCAAGTCTCTTTACATTTTGTCAAGTCGAGTCTAAAGTCATCAAATTCATGACTCGAGTCTGACTCGAGTCCAAGTCATGTGACTCGAGTCCACACCTCTGCCCTTTTCTGTCTACACACTGTGTCTGCATGTATGTACTCTGTGATTGTGCGCTGCCGAACATGCTCCTCTGCTCGTAAAACCAGCAATGTCACGACGTGACGACGACGCGCCATCATGCCTATAAAAAAAAAATACAGCGAACCGGTACTTTTCAAAGGGAGTATAGTACAGTTTTTGATTCATTAGTACCGCGATACTATACTAGTACCGGTATACCATACAACCCTAATGTATACAAACACGTATTTTACATCATATATATTTTAATAGTCGCCATCAATTAATAAAAATCTGTTTTTTGCTTTTGATGTAAAAGGTTTTTTTTTCGTCACATTTTTGTACCCCCCCAAAAAAAATAATTGATTGATTTTATTTATGAAGGCAAAAAAAAAATGTAAAGAAACAACTGAGAGGGTTGAAGAAAGACCTGAACTCAGGTAAACAATTATAAGGGAGCTTGAAAACATATAATATTTGACATTAGATCGGGGTGCCCAATCCAATCCAAACCCACGGTTTGCTTTTTTTTATTAGCCCAAGGTACATTGTAGAAATAAAATGCCTTTTAAAAAAACTTTAAAAATAAAAAAAAAGGAAGAAGCTGAAAGTTGACACATTGTAATATATTGTATGTCTTTAAAGCATTTTTATTATATATATATATATATATATATATATATATATATATATATATATATATATATATATATATATATATATATATATATATATATATATATATATATATATATATATATATATCTGCAGTGTTAGGTGACCCCTTGCATCGTTGGATTTTTCAGTATGCAGCTCTCATATGAAAAAGTTTGGAGATTATGTAATATTAACTGTATGTATTAATTTACAATAGGAAGGGAATTCATATGGTCCCATTCGTTGCGAATTGCCTGACACATGAAACATGATGATTATGGGGGGTGCACTATCCACTTTAGCTGCCAGAGGGCAGTAGAGTGTTGAATATTTTAAAATGTCTTTTCCAATTCCAACTTGACCACAGTGTCAGTTGCTATGTAGAGTGGCACTTTCCACCATTTTTAGCAAACTGCATTGTAAAATGATTAGGCCCCCTCTTCCTCTCAGGAATGGGGCCATATGAATCTTTTCCCCTTGTTGTATATTTTTACATGGCCATCAACCTTTGCTTTTTGTTTTAAGACATTTCCCCACTGATCTTGTCAAGTAGAAGATCTTGCTATGGAGCAGATGCAGCAAATTCTGCTATAGACTTAATGGCAAAATTCCTGAAAATGCAATACTAAGAGAAAACTGAGCTACATGGGTATAGAACTTGCTCACACGATACGCTTACAGCAAGTAGGCTTTTGCTCATTCATGGAATCATGAATTCCACCTACCAGACGTATTGCCTGTAGCAATGCGCGCATAACTGGGCTACTTGCAAATTAATACAGTAATGCCTCTGGGGTACAAAATCTCTGCTAGACCTAAAACCATACCACACTAACCTCAACCAATGAACTGTGAAAGCAAAAATATTAAGACTACAAGAAAATAAAAGAGGGATTTCTAATCATTGCTGTTGGAATTCTTAATAATATTGATACTGTTGTTGATATTATTCATTTTTGTTTGACTACTTTTGGCTTGTTTTGTGTCATGTTTGTGTGTCTTCTCAATTGCTCTGTTGATTGCTATTCTGAATGTTGCTGGGCCGGGTTTGGTTTTGGAATTGGAATTGTATTATTATGGTATTATTGTGTATTATTTTGTTGGACTGATTAAAAGAAAGAAAAAAAAGGAAAAAGGGGGTAAAAGGAAATAATAAAAAATAATATAAAAATACAAGAGTAGTTTAAACAAAACCTACTCGTAGGCTTTGTTCACACTTCAGGTCTTTTTTTTTTGCCCATTTGTGACCTGTATCGGATATTTTCATGCTAACGTGAACAGTACAATTCCACATTTTTCAAATCCAACCCAGACCTCTTTAGAATGTGGATATAAATCAGATATATGTATCCGATTGCGACTGCAGTCTGAACGATCGTGTCGCGCCTATTCGACTAATACGATATTGAAAAGCCATACGCGTCATAAGTATTCGCCAAAATAGACGGTTGCAAAACAAATAGGGCAGAAAACAGACAAATATTAAAATTTTTAGGAAGTCCTGTCAATGTCCCACCAGTGTTAATTTCTACAGCAGTTTTTAATTTTGTTTTAGTCACAGTCATTTGACGAAAATGTATTTTAGTTTTAGTCATATTTAGGGATGATACTCGAAACCGGTTTTCCCGGTTGTTCGATAAGAAAAGAACCGAGTCCTCGGACTCGAATCCCTTTTTGAGAACCGGTACCCGTTATTGAGACCACTATGGTAAAGAAAAAGAGTTGCTTCTTTATTCGAATCCCTGGGACCAATCCCGTCCCGACCAGAAATGTCCCGGGAGACATCACAAGAAATGACCGCAGCACATACATACATACATATATGACATCTCCCTTTTTTAACTTTTGTTTTTCTTTCCTTGTACACAAAACAAAATCACACTGTATATGTGTTGTCTGTCTAATTATAAATAATGCAGACGAGGCGTGTTGGCTGAGTTCTTGACTTTCACAGCGTGCTCATAACCTCAGTCTTAGCCGCCGGGTGGTGACATAAAACAACACTTTTCGGGGCTACCGCGCATGCTCGTCACTCCCGTTGCATGCTGGGTAGTGTAGTTGTTATATTCCTAGCTCATAACATCACATCTTTCCCCCTGTAAAGAAATAATGTTATCTCAATAAAGTGTATTTCTTTTTTTAGCCTTAACTTTTAATTTTTTAGCATTGTAACCACATTTGCAAACAACTTTTCTCTTCATAGAATTTTCTTTCAATAAAGAAATAAAGTGCAAAAATGTCAAAGCATCATAACAAACAGTTATGTCAAATAGCAACAGAAGTGCACTTTTTGGAGAGCTGCATTATTTTCAGTTTTGTGCCCAAGGGACTGATTTTATGTAACACTATATTATTATTTATACACCTATAGTGATCACAGAGACATGTTGTTTTTGTGTTACTGTATATATTTGTTTTTCTTAAAAATCCCACTTAATATACTTTGGGTAACAACAGTCAATATTTATTTATTTATTAGATTTTATTTTTTTCTTATATAATAAAAGTGAGCTTTTGTTAAACCAAATATTGTGTGGTTTTTTCCATATACAACAACCTATCTGGACTCAATAAGAGAATCGATAAGGAATCGGTTCGATAAGAGGATTCGATAAGAGGCTCAAACTCGATAATTTCTTATCAAACATCATCCCTAGTCATATTTTAGTCATCTAAACTAATTTAGTTTTAGTCGATAAATTCCTCAACATTTTAGTACATTTTCAGTAAATTTTGTCGACTAAAAATATAAAGTATAACTGAAAATGTCTTGAAACCGATTTTATTAGGGTTATTGCAGACCATCTCAAAAAAGACCTGCACTCTATGAATAAGTACATTTTACACTAACTTTACTGTGTTATTATTTTAGCTGAAATTAAGCATTGTTTTCAAATGTTGAATAATACATGACTAAAATGGTCTTATGAAGAAAGTAGTTTTACCTATATTTTGGATAACGACACTGAGTGTGCACAATGGGCGCCTTGGCCAATATCCCGTCTAAATATACCAACTAGTCTTATAAATCTAGGATGTATATACTGTATATCTCACATACATGTCCTCCTTTGTGTGTTGTCTAGTTGTGAACAGTGTGCCAAGGACATTGATTATAGTGCACTGTACAAATATCTTGCTTATTAAATTGACAGACAAGCTCGCCCATAGTGTACAACGAAAGTAGTGGTAGAGTAAGCAGTCTTGCTCTTGCTCTACTGTCTTTAATAATAACAATAATTCAGTACAGTATGAATCATTCGTAAAAATTAGCTTCGGCCTACTTACTCTTGCGTAGATGTCCTGATGATTAGCCTCCAGATGGCGCTTCAAGTTGGTTGTATTTTTACCGGAGAAAATGAGCCACAGGGTTTACAACGTGAAACTTTGTCTACCGTTGCAAAGGTGAAGTGCGTCCGTATGTCTTCTCTTTCTTCCAGGTGAAGAAGACATATTGTAATGATGTGTGTAACAATACAGTAGGGCTGTAACGATATGAGAATTTCATATCACGGTTACTGTGACCAAAATGATCACAGTTATTGTTGCATGTACTTTTATTGTTGTACTGTAAATATTAGTTTGTACTGCAGCACTTTACGATTTATTTAAATGAAAAGGGCGTAATAAATAAAGTCTATTATAATTATGATTTACTTCTGGCGTGCCTCCGTGTCTTTTCCTCTGAGGAGAGATCGATCATCATAATTCCGTGTTAAAGGTCTACTGAAATGAATGTTTTTAATTTAAACGGGGATAGCAGATCCATTCTATGTGTAATACTTGATCATTTCGCGATATTGCCATATTTTTGCTGAACATCGATGATAAAGTTCGCAACTTTTGGTCGCTGATAAAAAAAAGCCTTGCCTATACCGGAAGTAGCGTGACGTCAGAGGAGGAAGGGCTGCTCACATTTCCCTATTGTTTACAATGCAGCGAGAGTGATTCGGACCGAGAAAGCGACGATTACCCCATTAATTTGAGCGAGGATGAAAGATTTGTGGATGAGGAACGTTAGAGTGAAGGACTAGAGTGCAGTGCAGGACGTATCTTTTTTCGCTCTGACCGTAACTTAGGTACAAGGGTTCATTGGATTCCACACTTTCTCCTTTTTCTAATGTGGATCACGGATTTGTATTTTAAACCACCTCGGATACTATATCCTCTTGAAAATGAGAGTCGAGAACGCGAAATGGATATTGACAGTGACTTTTATCTCCACAACAATACATCTGTGAAGCACTTTAGCTACGGAGCTAACGTGACAGCATCGGGCTTAACTGCATATAGAAACAAAACAAATAAGCCCCTGACTGGAAGGATAGACAGAAGATCAACAATACTACCAAACTCTGGACATGTAACTACACGGTTAATGCTTTCCAGCTTGGCGAAGCTTAGCAATGCTGTTGCTAACGACGCCATTGAAGCTAACTTAGCTACGGAACCTCGACAGAGCTATGCTAAAAACATTAGCTCTGCACCTACGCCAGCTCTCATCTGCTCATCACGACCCGTGCTCACCTGCGTTCCTGCGTTCCTGTGTTCCTGCGTTCCTGCGTTCCAGCGATCGACGGTACGACGAAAGACTTCACCCGATCACCGACCCGGAGACGGAGGAAGTCAAGGTGAGGTCGGCGGCTAGCGCGTCTGCTATCCATCTCAAAGTCCTCCTGGTTGTGTTGCTGTAGTCCGCCGCTAATAAACCGATCCCACCTACAACTTTCTTCTTTGCAGTCTCCATTTTTCATTAAACAAATTGCAAAAGATTCACCAACACAGATGTCCAGAATACTGTGGAATTTTGAGATGAAAACAGAGCTTTTTGTATTGGATTCAATGGGCTCCGAATACTTCAGTTTCAACTATTGACGTCACGCGCATACGTCATCCTACATAGACGTTTTCAACCTGAAGTTTAGCGGGAAATTTAAAATTGCACTTTATAAGTTAACCCGGCCGTATTGGCATGTGTTGCAATGTTAAGATTTCATCGTTGATATATAAACTATCAAACTGCGTGGTCGGTAGTAGTGGGTTTCAGTAGGCCTTTAAGAGAGCACAACTTATAGGGTTAATGTACACAATTCAATATCTTAGTTGTGCAGACAGTAATGTGTTTATAGAAGTTTAGATTGGGGTATGTTGCTTTTAACGGGGAAAGACATATGTCTCTTGTTTTCATGCTAGCATTTAAGCTGGCGAGACGGCACCAGTCAGTCCGTGAGTTTATGGGGACAGCGTGGCGCTGTTGGGAGAGTGGCCGTGCCAGCAACCTGAGGGTTCCTGGTTCAATCCCCACCTTCTACCAACCTTGTCACATCCGTTGTGTCCTTGAGTAAGACACTTCACCCTTGCTCCTGATGGGTTGTGGTTAGGGCCTTGCATGGCAGCTCCCGCCATCAATGTGTGTGTGAATGGGTGAATGTGGAAATAGTGTCAAAGCACTTTGAGTACCTTGAAGGTAGAAAAGCGCTATACAAGTATAACCCATTTATCAAAGTGCAATCATCAATCTCAGTTTTTTGTTCAGTTTAATTCTAAAGGGGTATACTAACCGTCAAGAGTTTTGTCGCGGTGATCATTAATACCGTTTATTGTTACATCCCTACAATATAGTCTTGTTTCCCCAGTGTCTTAGTAGTTTTTGTTCTGATTGGATCCCTGTGATGTAGTATCCACCCTGCGCCTGCATGCTCCTGTGATTGGATAGATTCCTAACTTGTTCCACTCGCCGAAAGACTAAATTAAATCCATCCATTTTCTACCGCTTGTCCCTTTTGGGGTCGTGGGGGTGCTGGAGTCTATCCCAGCCGCACATGGGCGGAAGGCAGGGTACACCCTGGACAAGTCGCCACCTCATCACAGGGCCAACACAGATAGACAACGTTCACACTCACATTCATACACTAGGGCCAATTTAGTGTTGCCAATCAACCTATCCCCAGGTGCATGTCTTTGGAGGTGGGAGGAAGACGGAGTACCCGGAGGGAACCCAGGCAGTCACGGGGAGAACATGCAAACTCCACGCAGAAAGATCTCGAGCCCAGGATCGAACCCAGGACCTTTGTATTGTGAGGCCCACGTACTAACCCCTGTTCCACGGTGCTGCCCGACGAAATTAAATATGATTGGATATCGTCTCCGTCAATTTTTTTCGGCTCGTTTTTATACGTCGACTAAATTGTCAATTCCGTCATTGTTTTCGTCAATGTGCATTTCTTGTGATTCGTTATCGTCCTATTTTAGTCAGGGGAAAATAGGTCGTTAACGATAACTAAGACAAACATTTTTAGTCAACCAAATGAACACACTCCTGTCTCCGACTGCTCAACCACGTCTTTGGAGCAGGCGGGTGAGCAAATGTCCCACAAACTGCGAGGGGCCAAAATTCTTGTCCTCTTTTTTCTTAATCTTATAATAATAATAATAATAATAATAATAATAATTTAAAAAATGATTTCTCGCAGAAAATGTTGACATTGTTTGCACAAAATCCTTGAAATCATCACAAATGCGCCAGGGCTGAGACCTACTAGCATTGGCGCCATTTTTACTTCCTTAAAAACTGCAGCACATGTGACGTCATGATGTCATGTCTGCATGCGGGTCAGATTGCGTTCACATTAGACATCACATTTTTTTTGTAATTTGAACGACTCCATATAAAGATCAGCTTTGACAAAACAATTTTGAATTGGACATCCTATCCTGCAGTGTGAACATAGCCTGACACCAGACAGTGACCACACCACATTACCCCCTCCTGATGGGTTGGAAGGTATTAAGTACTGCCCTTTCTTCACACCTCCAGGTGTAGTCATATACTCCCCCCTCACAGCGTGTTCGGTTCCTATTCGATGTCCTTCCCCTCCAGTTCAAGTTTGACAAAGTCTTTCAAAAACATTTCAAGCACCTAGTGTATGTTAACAAATGCACACACGTATGTACAGTAGGGAAGGAATCCATAGGGCCCCATTCCGAGGTGGTGAGAGGAAAAGAGGGGTTAATCATTTTGCAGTGCAGTCTGCTGAAAATGATGGACAGTACCACCTACCTACTAAGTGGCCTAGTGGTTAGAGTGTCCGCCCTGAGATCGGTAGGTTGTGAGTTCAAACCCCGGCCGAGTCATACCAAAGACTATAAAAATGGGACCCATTACCTCCCTGCTTGGCACTCAGCATCAAGGGTTGGAATTGGGGGTTAAATCACCAAAAATGATTCCCGGGCGCGGCGACCGCTGCTGCCCACTGCTCCCCTCACCTCCCAGGGGGTGATCAAGGGTGATGGGTCAAATGCAGAGAATACTTTCACCACACCTAGTGTGTGTGACAATCATGGGTACTTTAACTTTAACTTTTACATAGCAACTGACGTTGTCAAAATTGGAATTGCTGGACCACGCTGAGTAGACATGCGTTGAGTTGGCTCCTGCAGTAGACTTTCCATGTTCACTTTTAAACCTTGTCATTTAAGTAATTTGAAGTACAGCGAGGTAATATCTGTTTGCACATCGTGTGAGACTTTGGAACGACTCCTTTGATTTCAAAGGCGAAGACAAAATCGGCCCGAAAAGGATCCGCCGCCTCATGCTAGCATAACAAATATGGAGATTAGCTCGATGCTAGCGGAGCTGCGTTCTGCTCTTGCGGAGGACTTTGTTCCACTCTTCGGCTTTAACCTTGGATATGCTTCATACTACTGTTTCAGACCCCGGCCAGCGTATTAGTTGTCTAGAAACAACAGCTACTGGGGTGGAACAACGTATTAAGCAGCTTGAGGACGCCTGCTGCGCTGGCAAAGCGAGCTCCTTCAAGCAAAAGTGAACGACATGGAGGGCAAAAGTAGAAAGCAAAATATCCGCATCATAGGATTGCCTAAAACGGTTGAAGGTACTCAACCGTGTATGTTTTTTGCCAATTTACTGGTCGAGGTTTTTGGCAAGGAAATACTGGCTTTGCCACCCGAGATTAATGCGGCGCACCATAGCCTCGATCACAAGCCGGCCGCGGGTGAGGGCCCTCGGCCTGTCATACTTCGTTTCCATCGCTATCAAGTTAAAGACCTGGTTATCCGCGAGGCTCGCGAAAGGAGAGAACTTACTTACAACAGCCACAAGATCCTCTTCTATGATGACTACACCCCAGATGTTGTCAAACTATGCGCCGAGTTCGAAACATCCATGAATGAACTCTACCAATGAGGATACACACCGGCTTTGCTTTACCCTGCTAGACTACGCATCACCATGCCTGGCGGGGTGAGGAGGTGGCTCCTATCGACCTCGGAGGCTGACAAATGTGTCCAAAGGTTGAACATACAGTAAGCAGATGTTTTTGTTGGCACTGTACTATCTTTTTTCCAAGTGAACCTTCTTGTGCAGGGTAAACTTTTTTTTGCACATAGGGTATACTGGTTATACCGCACACTTTGATTTTCACTTGGGGTTACACTCGCAGTGAGTGATTTTTTTTGCAATACATTTAATGTTCTAGACTATAGCTAAGAATATGGGTCATTTAATTTTTTACTAGTTTTGTTTTATTTATTTTTGTCTGTTCTACTTTTCCAAGACTATGAAACATTTGCGTGCTTCGACCAATTAGCCCACACGTTTGGCCTTCATAGAAACCAGTTCTACCGATATTTGCAAATTAGGGACTTTGTACGAAAGCACTTCCCTGGTTTTCCCAATATTCCACCTGTAACCCTGAGAGACTCTCTATTTAAGCTCAATCCATATTCCAAGGGCAATATCTTTGTCACCTAACATAAAAAAAAGAGGAAGACACCTGGGACTGGGTTTTAAAATGGGTCCACTCCTCAATCTGTGCTAGGCACAGGGTCATACGATGCAAGGTGGTACACAGAGTCCACTGGTCCATAAGCAAACTGGCTCGCATTTTTCCTGGACTGGATCCAATTTGCTATAGGTGTCATCAAGGGATAACCAATCTTACCCATATGTTTTGAACCTGCCCTGCCCTGTCCCAGTTTTGGATATATGTGTATCTTTCACTCTCAGCTGTCACCTCAGTCCATATTAGTCCCTCACCCATAGTGGCGTTATTCGGAGTGGTACCTGCAAACATTTCATTGCCGATCTATTTTGCCAAGGTTGTAGCTTTTCTTAGCTTGCTTGCAAGGAGGGTCCTCCTAATGTTCTGGAAACCCTCCCTCCCCCCTTCAAAAATAAAACAGGAAATGGTGTCTTTATTCACCTCAACATGTTGCTTATTTTATACTGTATGTATTTTTATTTGTGCCGAACTAAACAAAATAAAATGTGTTCTTTTAACAAAGTGGCATTTTAAAACTTTGATTTGTTTTCTTTATCACATGCGTGGACTTCAATTGCGGACTTCAATTGCACTCTCTTGAGGTAAATGGCTAACATGTGTGTAAAGAAATGGGAAACTGTCATATAACCACATGCTTCAAAGACACGAAAAGAAGAAGAAGAATGGCTAACATTGCACCGTATTGATGCGTGACCATATATTTATGTACTGTAGTTCAGTCCTTCTCATCCAATTATTGATTGTGATAATCCTTGATAAGGTATTTTATTGGGTCTCAAAACATGCAGCAAAAATTATGACAAAAAAATGAATCTTAAAATAATCAACAAATCAAAATAAAAATGTCCTCTGCCAGAGAATTGTCCAATACCATTTATAATGAGCTACAAAAACAAATGTTCATAACTTAGGAAGAAAACTGACAATAGCATAAAACCAACAGCTTGTGGAGTAAACAGTAAAATTGGTGGGGAAATTAAATTCCTGTAATAATAAAAAGACTTTGATACTGACAAACTACTTAAGTATATAATGTATACAGTTGTCTCTTACCACATCATGCTTCAGATATTACGGCTTTGTCACATCACAGATTTTCTTTTAAAGCATAGGCTACATATTGATCCTAAATTAAGCATTATCTCTAAATCAACTAAAAATATCATCACTACAGTAATATTTGACAATAGAGGAGATCAAACAAATCGCCCTGTTAAGTATCGTGGCCATTGATTGGCTCAGCCTCAGGCAGCATTACTATTTTGAAATAAATATTATAAAGTGCATGTCTTGAGGGCTCACATATGTTGAAAAAAAAATTAGAAGGTCGTAAACAGGTTTTTTATGCTCTGGCTACGAAAATACTTGATTTATAAATAATATTACCTACTGTGTGGACATTCATTTATCGCGGTCAGGTCTGGAACCAATTAACAGTGATAAACGAGGGACGGCTGTATGTCGACATATAATCAGCTAGAATTAGTTGTCCATAGATACTGAAAAGCAGATACCATACCACAACAACTTTATTTATAATTAATGCATCACATTTTAATCCACTATAATTTCACAGCAAATAATTAAGGTCTGTTGAAATTAGTATTTTAAAGTGGTGGCATAACCACAGATGATCTAGTTACAGTATGGTCCAGTTTGACTCATATTCAGCACCATAGGCCAGGAAACAACAGACAAGATAGAATAAAGTAATATTAGTTTTGGTTAGTAATAGTATACTGTATTTAACCTGACTCTCGCCAGATCCTTGTAGTTCGTTAAGCTCCACAGAAGGATCTGGGATCGAGGGCAATGCAAACTCCTTCAAGATAGCAAGAAAATGTGTGCTGACATTGATCAGTGGCCTAGTGGTTAGAGTGTCCGCCCTGAGATCGGTAGGTTGTGAGTTCAAACCCCGGCCAAGTCATACCAAAGACAATAAAAATGTGACCCATTACCTCCCTGCTTGGCACTCAGCATTAAGGGTTGGAATTGGGGGTTAAATCACCAAAATGATTTCCGGGCGTGGCCACCGCAGCTGCCCACTGCTCCTTTCACCTCCCAGGGGGTGATCAAGAGTGATGGGTCAAATGCAGAGGAAACATTTCCCCACACCTAGTGTGTGTGTGACAATCATTGGTGCTTTAACTTTAACTTAACTATTGCAACGGTTTTGTCGAATCTATCGAATACTAATTCTTTAAAAGATGAACAGAGAACTTTTCGCTCTGTCGTTATCCAATATGTCGGCTGTTCTGTTTTGGATTTCCCAGCGTCGCTCTCATCAGCGTCACGGGTTGATTTGGATGTTGTGGTAATCTGAATTTCCTTGTTCAATCTGTTTTGTCTGCACACCTGTTCACTCTCACTCTCATCCACAGTGTGGGATGCAGCTGGCGCGAGGCAGCAGCACACACCTGATGACAATTAAGCAGCAGCCTATTTAACCTGGCTGCTGACAACATGTGAGCGCCGGAACTTTGTCTACTGTTTTCAACAGTCGCGCATGTCATTGGTCTTGACAGAGAACTCCCTAGTTTGTCTTGTGCCCATCCTTTCAGGTTGGCCTTATTATTCCTAGCCTTGTCTAGCGTCTTTATTTGTACTTTGTTATTTTCTGTTTTACTTCTTTCATGAAGTATTTTTCCCTAGCCTCGTCTAGCGCTTTTGTTTTTTTTTTTGGCTATCATATATCTTAGTAGTTTTGCATGGTGTGTTTTTTGTGTTTTCCACCATTGCTTGTTTTGCTATTTTTTGCTACTTCCTAAATAAAGGGAAGAACTCTTGATAACACACTATACGTCTCTGCATCCTTGGAATCCACTCACCTACTCGTTACAGATGTGAGTGGTTGAAGTAGCACGTCATTCAAGATAACAGACAAGTGGTTTATCCAATCACATACAATTATTTTTTTACAAGGCCCCGCCTTCTGAAATACATCTCCTATTGAGAAGTCCCAGATCCTTGTGTGGAGCTCAGTGAACTACAAGGATCTGGCGAGAGTCAGGTTGTAATGTATTAGCACATCATCTAAATCATATTTCATTTTTCAAATGTGAGATTGTGGACAAAAAATGATTTATTAGCTATAATTACACCTTTCCAAGTTCTCTGCTTTTGCTTCTCATCTTGTTGACCTGAGACTCAGCCGTGTCTGCTCGCTCCTGGGCCTCTTCCATTTCATGTTGGACCTTCCTAATCTTGCCAAGGTAAACATTGGTCTGCTCCTCCTGGAGAAAAGTCATATCATGACTTAAACGTTCAAAAGACACAAATTCATGAATAATGTACTCCCATGAAAAGCTTACCGCTTCTTCCTGCTGCCGCTTGTAAGCTTTGACTTTAAGTTGCAGCTTATCGACGAGGTCCTGCAGTCTCAAAACGGTCTTCTTACCCTCTTCTGTCTGGTATGTGAGCTCTCGAATGCGTCTCTCATACCTACGAACTCCCTTGACGGCATCAGCTGCTCGTCTCTGCTCACTCTCCATTTCACCCTCAAGTTCACGCACCTGAAAAAATATTTCAAGCTCGTCAACACGTCTCGCTTCTCAGTCGAAGTCTCAGACCCCATGTGAACTTGTTTGATACCCGAGCCTCCAGTTTCTGGAGCTGCTTCTTGCCCCCCTTCAATGCAAGACTCTCAGCCTCATCCAGACGATGTTGCAGGTCTTTCACTGAGGCCTCCAGGTTCTTTTTCATCTTCTCCAGGTGGCTGCTGGTGTCCTGTTCTTTCTTTAGCTCCTCTGCCATCATGGCTGCCTGCATTTAAATGGTGTTTTATTATCACACACTGGGCCTGATTTACTTAAATCCAAATACCATGTGCTAAACAGTATGTGCAAACTCTAAAATTGCGTGTGGTATTATTGGGTGTGTTCTATTAAGACTGCGCGTACAATTGAAAACTGGTGCAGACCGCCTTATTTAAATGAGGTTGTGGCGTGTACTACATAGCTATCACCATGGAAGCACTCATTTACTGCAAGTTTATATTATAACGCTCCTATCTGTGACATTTTTTAATGGGCAGAAGCAGTCCTGCAATGCATCTACAATAGAACACACTTTTTAGCGCGCTGAAGGTGCTGTCTGTGAACGTGCAGTGGAATGTTGTAGTCTTGATAAATCACACTGCATGTGCTAAATGATTATGTTTGCATTTTCTTCTCCCAATATTTTTGGACTTCTTGTAATCATCATATATTCTGCATATTCATTAAGACTGACACGCTAAATGGATTGCGCTTGTCGTAGAATTTCTGACCTTTTGACCTATATTTCATGTATGTCAAGAATGTATGCTCATTTTGATTTCTCTTCTATTCTGTGGGACAAATGTGAATTTTAAGTCATGCCAACCTGTCTACAGAATGTGTTGACTGTCTAAAGGATTCGAGTTGTTATGGAACAGATAGGGAAAACAAAAAATACATTGACGCACTAACAAGAGAGATAAGAAAGGGATAAAGTCAAACGAAGAGAGTGTTTTGGTAGCGATTATTCCATGCTGTCGGGCGCGCCCGGGGGAAAACTTTCTGTGTGCTCGACAACTCAACCCAACCATTGTACCATTTGATTATGAGTAAAATAAAACTCTTGTGTTAAATCTACTTTGGTTCTCATTGACAACCTGGACTTTCCACTACACAAATTGGCGTCACGAACAGGACGGTCCAGAAGCTACAGGTCGACAGCCGCTCCCGCTCTCTCTGTCAGGCAGACAGTGTGTTGCACGCGCGCATCACAAGGTAAGCAGTTTGCTTTAAAGTGTAAACATTTTCTGCCTGGAGAGAGCCGGATCGATAAGAGTAATTGCTGAATCTATTTTTGATAAAAGATAGGTTTAGTCAGGTTCTCCAAAAACAACCTGGAATGGGGTAAATTATGGTTGGATTGAGTTGTTTTGTATGTGATCATTTGTCTGTGTGTTTGTTGAAAACTTGTGATTTCTTGTTTTTAGCTATAAGGGGATTGTTAATAGAATTTTGGTGGTTTGGAGTGTTTTTGAAGCATAGACGATGTGAGACGAAAAATTTCTTTTAACCTCTTCATCCTCTGTCGTTGGCAGAGGATGCTTCTTTCTGCAAGTGCATCAGATTAGTCAGAGTTGGATACAGCTAAATTATAGAAAAGATTTGCTAACTGGTGTGACATTTGGCCCATATAAAATGATGACATCTATGAAGGTGCGACATATCTGTTTATGTGGAAACTGCAGCGGTGGGAAAAGCCTCTTATAGGTGACCGCTCATTGACTCCGGTAAAGGAGATCAACTGAGCGGATAGCTGTCACAACGAATTTGGAAATTTGCTGCAAATAGACAGGTATTCATCGGGCTGCATATGGTAGAGCTTTGGTGAAACTTGGTGAAACTGTATGGACTGACCAGACACGAGTCTGAAGGATTGTTGGGTGATTCCCCGTGGTCCTACTGGGCGTTAGGCCAGGTTTTTTCCGTGTTGGTCAGTTTGATAACGCAGGTGCTGCTCCAATGAAACGGGTTAATCGCCGTTGAATGAGCAATGATGGAACCTGGTTTTTGTGATATGAGACGGCCGATTCCACAAAAGCACGCGTGCATTAGTTGTTTATATTTGTCCGGACATGGGGTGGTATTGTAATTTATAAATGTGTGTGTATAATGATGAATGCTGAAATGTGTGTGTATTGAGTGAGTCAGTTTATGTTGGTACATTTAGATATATGCGTAATTTAATAACTTTTGTGTAGCACCTGGTTTCTTATCTGGTTTAATTCCCCCCTTCCTTTTCTCCCCCCCCCTCTCGCAACCTCCCTTCACGCTTTTTCTCACAGCCCCGCTATCTGTAAAAGTTGGGAAATTGTCTAAAATGTGTGTGCTTGTGAGAAAGTAGACAAAGTTTATGTACAGAAAACATATGAGTGAATGATCTATCCATTTAATTATCTTATTCCGCTCTCGGAGGTTGGATCGCGGGGGCAGCAGCCTAAGCAGGGAAGTCCAGAATACCCTCCTTAAACTTGACTATTTGTCCATCTAAGAGTGAATGATAAATGTTGTTCTTATTAAGGTTCTGATATGATACAGCTGTGCTTCTGGATGAGAAAAATAGTTGTCTGTTGCATTTATTTTTAACTGTGCTGGTGATTGTAACTGTGTGACACTGTGGTTTGCAAGAAGGCTCTCGCTTTTTTGGGGAAAGATGTGTGTGCATGTGACTCAGTAAGAAAAATTAAAAAAAAAAGGAGGCCCTGCTGGAAGACATTTTAAGATAAGGGATGTGTGCGTGTGACGAGGCTGTGTGAGTGACAGCTGCGTGAGGCGTGGGCCGAAGAGGTGTGACACTGTTAGCATAGCATTGAGCTAAGGTAGCATTGAGTTAGCATAGCATTGAGCTATGTTAGCATTAAGCTACGTTAGCATTGAGTTAGCATATCATTGAGCTAGGTTAGCATTGAGTTAGCATAACGTTGGATTAGATTAGCATTGAGCTAGTTTAAAAAAAAATATATATATATATATATATATATATATATATATATATATCCATCCATCCATCCATCCATCCATCCATCTTCTTCCGCTTATCCGAGGTCGGGTCGCGGGGGCAGCAGCTTAAGCAGGGAAGCCCAGACTTCCCTCTCCCCAGCCACTTCGTCCAGCTCCTCCCGGGGGATCCCGAGGCGTTCCCAGGCCAGCCGGGAGACATAGTCTTCCCAACGTGTCCTGGGTCTTCCCCGTGGCCTCCTACCGGTCGGACGTGCCCTAAACACCTCCCTAGGGAGGCGTTCGGGTGGCATCCTGACCAGATGCCCGAACCACCTCATCTGGCTCCTCTCGATGTGGAGGAGCAGCGGCTTTACTTTGAGCTCCCCCCGGATGGCAGAGCTTCTCACCCTATCTCTAAGGGAGAGCCCCGCCACCCGGCGGAGGAAACTCATTTTGGCCGCTTGTACCCGTGATCTTGTCCTTTCGGTCATAACCCAAAGCTCATGACCATAGGTGAGGATGGGAACGTAGATCGACCGGTAAATTGAGAGCTTTGCCTTTCGACTCAGCTCCTTCTTCACCACAACGGATCGATACAGCGTCCGCATTACTGAAGACGCCGCACCGATCCGCCTGTCGATCTCACGATCCACTCTTCCCTCACTCGTGAACAAGACTCCGAGGTACTTGAACTCCTCCACTTGGGGCAGGGTCTCATCCACAACCCGGAGATGGCACTCCACCCTTTTCCGGGCGAGAACCATGGATTCGGACTTGGAGGTGCTGATTCTCATCCCAGTCGCTTCACACTCAGCTGCGAACCGATCCAGCGAGAGCTGAAGATCCTGGCCAGATGAAGCCATCAGGACCACATCATCTGCAAAAAGCAGAGACCTAATCCTGCAGCCACCAAACCAGATCCCCTCAACGCCTTGACTGCGCCTAGAAATTCTGTCCATAAAAGTTATGAACAGAATTGGTGACAAAGGGCAGCCTTGGCGGAGTCCAACCCTCACTGGAAACATGTCCGACTTACTGCCGGCAATGCGGACCAAACTCTGGCACTGATCATACAGGGAGCGGACCGCCACAATCAGACAGTCCGATACCCCATACTCTCTGAGCACTCCCCACAGGACTTCCCGAGGGACACGGTCGAATGCCTTCTCCAAGTCAACAAAACACATGTAGACTGGTTGGGCAAACTCCCATGCACCCTCAAGGACCCTGCCGAGAGTATAGAGCTGGTCCACAGTTCCACGACCAGGACGAAAACCACACTGTTCCTCCTGAATCCGAGGTTCGACTATCCGGCGTAGCCTCCTCTCCAGCACACCTGAATAGACCTTACCGGGAAGGCTGAGGAGTGTGATCCCACGATAGTTAGAACACACCCTCCGGTTCCCCTTCTTAAAGAGAGGAACCACCACCCCGGTCTGCCAATCCAGAGGTACCGCCCCCGATGTCCATGCGATGCTGCAGAGTCTTGTCAACCAAGACAGCCCCACAGCATCCAGAGCCTTAAGGAACTCCGGGCGGATCTCATCCACCCCCGGGGCCTTGCCACAGAGGAGCTTTTTAACTACCTCAGCAACCTCAGCCCCAGAAATAGGAGAGCCCACCACAGACTCCCCAGGCACTGCTTCCTCATAGGAAGACGTGTTGGTGGGATTGAGGTCTTCGAAGTATTCCCTCCACCGATCCACAGTCGAGGTCAGCAGAACACCATCCTCACCGTACACGGTGTTGATATTGCACTGCTTTCCCTTCCTGAGGCGGCGGATGGTGGTCCAGAATCGCTTCGAAGCCGTCCGGAAGTCGTTTTCCATGGCTTCCCCGAACTCCTCCCATGTCCGAGTTTTTGCCTCCGCGACCGCCGAAGCCGCACACCGCTTGGCCTGTCGGTACCTGTCCGCTGCCTCAGGAGTCCTATGAGCCAAAAGAACCCGATAGGACTCCTTCTTCAGCTTGACGGCATCCCTCACCGCCGTTGTCCACCAACGGGTTCTAGGATTACCGCCACGACAGGCACCAACTACCTTGCGGCCACAGCTCCAATCAGCCGCCTCGACAATAGAGGTGCGGAACATGGTCCATTCGGACTCAATGTCCAGCACCTCCCTCGTGACATGTTCAAAGTTCTTCCGGAGGTGGGAATTGAAACTCTCTCTGACAGGAGACTCTGCCAGACGTTCCCAGCAAACCCTCACAATGCGTTTGGGCCTGCCAGGTCTGTCCGGCATACTCCCCCACCATCGCAGCCAACTCACCACCAGGTGGTGATCGGTAGAAAGCTCCGCCCCTCTCTTCACCCGAGTGTCCAAAACATGAGGCCGCAAATCCGACGACACAACTACAAAGTCGATCATGAAACTGCGGCCTAGGGTGTCCTGGTGCCAAGTGCACATATGGACATCCTTATGTTTGAACATGGTGTTTGTTATGGACAATCTGTGACGGGCACAAAAGTCCAATAACAAAACACCGCTCGGGTTCAGATCCGGGCAGCCATTCTTCCCAATCACGCCTCTCCAGGTTTCACTGTCGCTGCCAACATGAGCGTTGAAGTCCCCCAGTAAAACGAGGGAATCACCCGGGGGAGCAATCTCAAGTACTCCCTCGAGTGAATCCAAAAAGGGTGGGTACTCTGAGCTGCGGTTTGGCGCATAAGCGCAAACCACAGTCAGGACCCGTTCCCCCACCCGAAGGCGGAGGGAAGCTACCCTCTCGTCCACCGGGTTGAACTCCAACATGCAGGCTCTGAGCCGGGGGGCAACAAGAATTGCCACCCCAGCCCGTCGCCTGTCACTGCCGGCAACGCCAGAGTAGAAGAGAGTCCAGCCCCTCTCGAGAGAACTGGTTCCAGAGCCCTTGCTGCGCGTCGAAGTGAGTCCGACTATGTCTATATATATATATATATATGTCTATATATATATATATATATATATATATATATATATATATATATATATATATATATAGTGGACAGCTGTACTCAATCTGAAGAGAAGGCTGACAGGTTGGTTTTGATAATAGGAAAAATAAAATATACTGTATATGAATAAATAAACATTTAAATATCAATACATACATTTGGACTGGGACATTTAAGCATTGTTAAATTCATTAGTCATTAATTATGTGTGTAATATACTGTATTGAACAGCCTTGCTGCTTATCTGATCCATCCAGTTCCTGTGTGGAAGTTGAGACAAACACACACACACACACACACATCATAGAGTAGGACACATTGTAACTTTGAATTCATAGTTATACAACAAATAAATTAATAATATTTAATTTAAATTTGATAAAGATAAATTGATTATACATTGACATTTTAATTTTTTTAGGAATAAACACACAATAAAATAAAAGTTAAATGTATATTCTAAAACATCTAAGGGCATCTGTGCAAACTGTGAAACATAGAGTCTGAAGAAGTACAGATAAGAGTCGCCAACACTCAGCGCCAGTGTCAAAACAAAACGTAGAGAAGCGTTAAACAAATTCTAATCAGAAGGAAGACAGACCAAAATATGAGAACTTAAGTAAACAAACAGCAAGTAAACCAGAAATAATAATGTAAATAAATAACAAAGAAAGCAAATTTCTATGTGACATTGGTGCATGTAGAATTACATGTAGAGAATAAAACTAAATGGAAATAACTGTCTGCAAGATGAGCATGACATCATGAATTGTGCTCGGGTTAGTAATAGATAGATAGATAGACAGATAAAACGTTATTGATTCCTTCAGGAGAGTTCCCTCAGGAAGAAGAAGTAAAAAGTAAACAGTAACTAATAAGGGTATAAATGGAAACTAAATAGAAAAATATTACGAGGAAAATAAAAAGAGAACAGTAAAATAAGAATATAACAAAAGAAACTAGGCATTAGCGACTGTGTTATGAAAAAGTATTGTACTGTTATTGTTTTGCATTCCCTGTTATCCTAGCCCCCCCAAAGAGGAGTTGTACAGTCTAATGATGTGTGGGACAAAGGATTTTTTATAGGCTAAACCAGTAGTTCTCAAAGGAGGGTATGGTGTTTCCGCCCGGACAAAAAAGGGGGGTACCTGAGATTTTAAATATTTTAAAATAGCGACAATTCAAAATCCTTTATAAATATAATTATAGAAGAATAATTCTTCAACAAAATAAATATTTAGAATTAAGTTCACGAGCCCAGATGGATCTCTATTACAATATCCAAAGAAGGTTGATGATTGATTATATGTATAGAAATCTTTATTATAATTTAATCACTTGTTTAATTTTTAAAACGTTTTACTTATTCTTATATT
Organism: Entelurus aequoreus; assembly: GCF_033978785.1. Classification (NCBI taxonomy): domain Eukaryota; kingdom Metazoa; phylum Chordata; class Actinopteri; order Syngnathiformes; family Syngnathidae; genus Entelurus; species Entelurus aequoreus. Next base: position 35,044,555 of record NC_084738.1, read on the forward strand.
TTTTTTGTCCAAATAAGTCAAGTAAGACCACAACAAATGAGCAATATGGTGCACTGTTATACAATTTAATAAATCAGAAAATGATGACATTATGCTGTATTTTATTTTTGTATTTTACTGGGAAAAAAGGTTGAAAACCACTGCCCTAAATCATATCTAAAGCTAAAATTATTTTATAAGACTGATTATTTTGGATTATTGTGTTTGTATTGTGAGAGAAGGAGAGAAAGTGAGAGAGAGAGGAAGAATATGCAGGTGAAGGAAGATTGAGGGTGAAGAGGATGGTTTGAGAAAAAATGGGAAAAGGATGTTTATAACCTTACGTTATGTGAATGGTTTCTAGGAGAACAGAAAATAGAAACATTGTGTGAAGTGTAAGGAAGAGATGGATACAGGATGTTGTTTGTAAAGGAAAACGAAAGTGAAGAAAAGATGAGAAAGTGACAAATGAAGTTATTCGTAAATGGTATGCTGTTGATTGTGGTTAGCTGCAAGTTTGTTTAATTGTTTTTTGTTTAGTTGTTTGAGTGAAAGGGGAAGAAATCAATAGGAATAATTACATGCAAAATGGAATAAAAATATGAGTGTGATAGATAATGAATGAATAAATGAAATAAGTTTATTTTGGTCATATAATCAACCATCAACCAATTTGTGTGAGCAGTTTAACAGTACAGATTAGACATATTAACAATCATATACATTTACACACAGAAAGAAAAGAAAAGAAAAAGAATGACCGAAAAAAGAATAGGCGGAAGCCAAAGCTTATATTGACCTATCCTATACATTCACTGGACATTAAATTACCTGGAACATCAACGTTAAAAGATGAAAGTATTTGTTTCTATATTTTATAATGTTCAAAAAACTTTACTTTTCAAGGGTCTCTTAAACCATAACTAAAAACTACCTGTGTTCAGCTCATCACTGAGGATGGTCCATCATTTAACTCCTAGAACTGAATTATATTTGTATTTTTATTTTTATTTTACTTGACCTATTTCAAAAATCAATATCCCCCGTAAATGATAGTTTTCTCCTCATAATGTAAATAAGATAAGAATACAAACTGGAAGGCTGTTCTTTACTCGAAACATAATTGCCATTGTTTAAAAATAGATTATCTGAACATTTAACACATTATGATTTATAAAAATTGATTGGTATGATCATAATAATAATGCTTTGTGTATTATTGAAAATAGCCTTTTAAGTTTAAGTATTGGGTCTATATTTCTTCTATAAACATTTCCCCAAACTTCAAAACAATATTACATATGGAAAAATAAATGAATGACATAAAATGCAGACATTTCTTATTCAGCATGTGTTTTACTTTATACCGAATAGCAATGGATTTGGATATTTTTCTTTAATATGTTCAATATGCGGCTTCCAACATATTAATTTGTGCATTTCAAACACAAAGTCTGCTCTCCTGTGTTCAGAGACCCTCCTCCTCAAAAGCTGAAAAATATTGGACACAATGTGTTGTCAAGCTTATGAGATGTGATGCAAGTGTAAGTCACTGTGACACTATTGTTCATTTTTTAAATGTTTTTATTTCTTTATAAATGGCTGTGATGATAATGTCAATGAGGGATTTCTAATCACTGCTGTGTTGGAAATTATTATCAATATTGATACTGTTGTTGATATTATTAATTTTTGTTTGACTACTTTTGGATTGTTTTGTGTCATGTTTGTGTTTCCTCTCAATTGCTCTGTTGATTGCTATTCTGAATGTTGCTGGGCCGGGTTTGGTTTCGGAATTCCATCCGCTTGTCCTGTTCGGGTTCGCGGGGGGTGCTGGAGCCTATCTCAGCTGCATTCGGGCGGAATTATTATTATGTATTATTATGGTATTATTGCGTATAATTTTGTTGGATTGATTATTTAAAATACTTTTTTTTTTTAAAAAGCTGACCAATCACAGCTCTGCGGTCTGCTTTGCCACCGATGCAGACTTGAAATTTTTGGGAGGTGCACGCAAGGTCTGCGGGAGGGTATGCAGGGGCAGGGGGCAAGACGGCGTCGCTTACACCAGGCTTTACTGTTAAGCATGCTGATGTCAGCTTGTTTTGCAAGCTCTTTTTAAAGGTGTACACCTCAACCATATACAGTATTTTGGTACTTGGTAACTGTTAAGTCATGGTTTTTGTTACCTGACGCTATCTGGCTAGCATGCTAACTGTTAGCATTTCAGTTCGGCTTCAGCATTCACATGCAATTCCCAGTTGTAAGAACAAACATAAATGCAAAAGCAGCCAAAAAATCCTGTAATATTTACATCAGTGATTGTTTTTTTTGCTTTCTCCTCAGCATTGCGAGCCTCTTGGAGTGCTTCCTCCAGCTCCCCCTGCAGCTGGCTGACATCTGCTTCCAGCTTCCTCTTAGAGTTGAGGAGACCAGTGTTCTGCATTGCAAAACAAGAGTTCTCAAGAAGAGATCTCCTCCTACTTCATTCATGCTCCTTACCTGAGAGTGCAACAGTGCAGCTCTCTCACAGGCCTCGGCCAGTTCCTGTTCGGCTAATTTGCGGCCTCTGTCCGACTGTTCCAGTGCAACCCTCAGCTCTTCCACCTCTGCCTGCATCAGGACGGTCCTGCGCTCCAATATGGCCACCTGCTCCTTCAGGTCCTCTTGGCATCGCAATGCATTGTCCAGGTGAAGAGTTTGCTCCTGCAAAAAGAGAAAAACCAAGGTAATGGTGGTGCGTAAAAGTGCAAATTCAATTTGGAATAAAGTCGTTGGGGTGATGTTTCACTTTGAGGTGGGCTTGCATGTTCCTCAGCTGCTTCTGGGCCTCAGAGGCCTGTCTATTTGCATGGTTCAACTGCATCTCCATCTCGTTGAGGTCAGTCTCCATCTTCTTCCTGATTCTCATGGCCTCATTCTTGCCGCGTACTTCGGCATCCAACGTGGACTGCAGGGTCTCCACCATGCGCTGGTGGTTGCGTTTCATCTGGTCAATCTCCTCGTCCTTCTCAGACAGCCTGCGTTCCACTTCTCCTTTGACTTGAGTGAGCTCCAGCTGGACACGGAGAATTTTGGACTCCTCGTGTTCCAAAGAAGCCTGAAAGAGAGATACAAATTATATATATATACAAAAAAAAAACAATAGTTGTGGACAATTGTTTCTTATTATTTTATAACACAACTGAAAAATAATTGCATCGCACTCAAGAGTTGCCTGAACTTTAAGCAATAGTCGTCTTTTGCAGACAGACAGCAAGCCCTCTTTCACATTTTAATTTAATTTAATTATTTTCCTTGTGGTCTGAATAATACGTATTGGATATGCTTTGCTGTAATTTTGGTGTACATTTAATTGAATACCCCACTTTTTACATTTTAGCAGGCCTTTGCACAAAGTATCGGTATCATATCGGTATTGCCAGCCTGAACTTTACTCGGTATCAGATTGGAAAGAATATCAGTAGTATCACGCATCCTACTGTGTGTATATATTTGTTCAAACATGGTGGAAATTAATCTCAATTTTTGAAAATTACACCATTATTGTTTCCTTGGGAATTATGTTAGAATTTGAGAAAAAAAAAAGATGCGCAAAAGTTTAATCTTGGCTTGCACAAGGAAAACGGTGAAACACATTTTGTTCAATCATTTGTGCTTACAACACTGCTCTACACATAACTGGGTCTCTGGAGTGCCGGCACAAACTGTGAATCTACGCAACCAAGTATATTTAGTGTGTCAGAAAGTGTATCTTTCAGCAATCAGCAGTTTGGATTTTTGCGTGATTGTGACGCAACAATAGGGCTCACCCATGACTTTGCGGCTATCCAAACAAAAATCAGATGAACTCCTGTAACTGAGGCCAGCCAGTATGACCGGGCCATGTGTGTGTCAATAAACCTCACTTTTAGCTCGGTTGGTCCGCATGCTCGCCTCTCATGCAGGTGACCAGGGTTTGCGTCCCCGTGCAGAATTAGATAAAGGCAAGGGGCTGAACTACACGCCTTACAGACTGACCGACTTCATGTTGGAGTCCATCTAAATGAGCACTGATTTTAATGATAATGCACATGGCATTGTACATGTAATATACAATTATATTGATCTAGCTAAGTAGATACACCTAAAGTCAGATATTTGGGTAATTGACGCTTGCTAACTGTTAACATGTAAGCATGCACGTTCGTTTGTAAGCATCGTTAGCATATTTGTTTTTTGGCAAATGTTACAGGTATACAGCTCACAGTCATATATTTTAATACTTGATTCATGCTTACTGTTAGCATGCTGACATTGGCATGCTAGCTTTTTATCTAATTTTGAAGTTATACACCTCAGATTTTTTTCTGGCTTCTGAAAATCTCTAAAATGTGTTTTTCTGTGTTCTTGGAGTTCAAATCCCAGCCGAGTCATACCAAAGACTATAAAAATGGGACCCATTACCTCCCTGCTTGGCACTCAGCATCAAGGGTTGGAGTTGGGGGTTAAATCACCAAAATGATTCCCGGGCGCGGCGCCGCTGCTGCCCACTGCTCCCCAAGGGGATGGGTCAAATGCAGAGGACAAATTTCACCACATCTAGTGTGTGTGTGACAATCATTGGTACTTTAATCTTTAATCTTTAATCTGTAGACCACATAGCTACGGGTGTTGATCAAGGTTTTTTTTTTTACACTGGATGGGAAAAGAAAAATGTTTGTTTTTGAAAATATATTTGTTTGTGTTTTGAATTATGTGAAGCAATTATTCCAAAATTGTTAATTAATGTAGGTGACATCAGGTGCCCTCAACTAATTTCAGTAAGAATCTGTTGTGTTTTTGTGTTTTCCTGCCTTCTCCTTTGTCTGCACCTGTGTATTTAGTGATTCGTCCTCGGCGAGGGGTGGACCTTGAGGCACACCTGCTCGTAATTAGCCCGCCAGTATTTAGGCTCGTCACTGACAGCTTGGCCTTGCCGGTTATTGTATCCTGAACCCCTCTCGTGCATGCGCCTGCTTCACTTCACCAGACCTGGTACGTTGTCGCTACTTAGTCCTGAATTCCCTAACCTCTTCTGTGTTTATTTCCTAGCCCCCCTGAGGTAAAAGGAATTATTTTCTTGGACTCTTGCCCTGCTCAGTGCGCCCTGGCCGTTTCTCCTGCCGACCTCTGAGGAACCTATTTTGTCCAGGTTACATGGTGTGCGCTTCTGCCCTATCGCCCTTAGTTATCCCTTTTTGTCTAATTACATTTTTTCATTTTTGTAATCCCCCCTTGACCAAGACCTTAACAGAATATTTTATATTTCACCTGTATTTTCCACCAGGGAACTATCATTTCAGTGAGTACATATTTTTCTCTGGTGCTATATTACAGTACGTTACCTCAGCCTCCTCCAAAGCAGTCTGGATCTCACTCTTCTCGCTTTCTGAATGTTTCTTAGTCTTCTCCAGCTCGTTAAGGACTTTACCATTCTCACCAAGCTGGTCAGTCAGGTCAGAGATCTCCTCTACAAAACACATTTCAAAATCAGATTCTACCAAATAGAAAAACAATGTATTATTTTAAACGTTGGCTGGTGAGCATGAAATAAGGAAATCGACATACGGTGTAAAATCTTATTCTCTCGTTTCAGGACCTCAAGTTGCTCGAGAGCTTCTTCATAAGAGTTCTTTACTTTGAAGAGTTCTGTGCCTAGGGAGCGGCACTCCTTCTGCGATCCTTCCAGCTCAGCGTGGCACTCTTCATACTTCAGTTTTGACTCGGACAGAATCTAAAAACATGATTTTAATTGTTGCTTCCTGGCTGAAATTCACCAAACTACTTATCCATGCATATTAACTAGGGATGTAACGGTATTGTAGATAGCAGTTTCAAAATACTCACAATAATGCAAACTAAAACTTGGTGGGTGTAGTTTTTTTCTGGCGCTTTTGCTTTGGCCAGTCTGAAAATAAATTACACCTTGTACAATTCTCTGCACAGCGCGGGACCAGCAAGGTGTGGGTGTGGCACACCGTAAAGGGGAGGAAAGGAAGATGCATGTGGGAGAAGTTTGTTCATAGTAGATATAAAGAATTGTTTTTTTATGGACATTTGCAGAACATTTGATAAAAATCCATCCATAACTTTGTTGAGTTATGTTGCCAACAGACAAACAAAGCCTGGCGAAAACATTGCCTCTTTGGCGGAGGTCTGCGTACTAAAGTGCTACCTTCGTCTCGAGAATTTCCAAAGCGACACAACGGGTCACGGTGCACCGCCGCGGAGAGAAAGCGTGCGGTGGAAGTGCGGACTCTGCACGCCGCGGGTAATATGAGAAGGTACTCGATAAACTGTCACCCGGAAAATATATTTAAAAGCAGCTCAACTAAACATCGATTTTTGAGGTATTTACATTATTAAAAGATAAATTGTCAGTTAACTTTTCTGAGAAACATCATAAGAAAATGTCAACTGCAGAGGAGACTGCTTCTTAGAAAGTAAAAGATGAACACTATTGTTTTACACTGGATGTTTTACATTATTTGAAAGACACTCAACTGTAATTATTTGTAATATTTGCTTGAAACAGTGGATGTTCCTGCACTATTCTTTGCACTTAAAATACATGTTTGCAGTAATAAATATGAATAGAACAAAGAAAAGACCAATGTTAGTCTAATACAGTAAGTGTGTTTATCCTAAACATTCCTGCCACTGTTTGTTTTTGACAATTTCACAATGATATCGTACCGTGGCCTTAAAGAGGAACTGCACATTTTTGGAATTTTTCCTAGCATTCACAATACGTATGTAAGACAAGAACACATAGGTTTTTCTTTTTTATGGATTTTCAATATTACAAAAATGGGATCAAAATTCCGCTGACAAAGCCCTTAAAAAACACCCGAACACCTCAATTAATTATGATTATTATGATGTATGTATGCAATGTAGTAACAGGCACATTTATAATAAATTGTAATATTTACGTATTTTGCTCATTTGCAGCATACGCGGCACATTTATTTAAAACGCATCGCAACATTCTCTTTTTTTTAACATCACTGATTATTACTCATTGCAGACTTCATGAGAGCGAACAAACATAATAAAACATCACTTACTGTACAATGTTTGCTGTCATTAGGATGCAGACTGCTAGGATGTTCATATATTCCTGTTTAGATGAAGATTGACTCATAATCCTCACAAAGAAAAGACCAAGCGTCTTTTTGTTATGTCTCGCCATTCCCGGTTCTAAATTGGCTGTCACAGTTTACCAACTTGTCAAATTACGTCCTCACCTTTCTACTATCCAGGTGAGAGGCATGATTTATGATCTAGAATACACTTCTACGAGCGCCAGGTGAAGGTGAAGTGCCATCTCCGGGTTGGGGAGGAGATCCTGCCCTAAGTGGAGGAGTTCAAGTACTTCGGGCTCTTGTTCACAAGTGGACCGTGAGATCGACAGGCGGATCAGTGCAGCGTCTGCAGTGATGCGGACCCTGTATCAGTCCGTCGGAGTGAAGAAGGAGCTAAGTCGAAAAGCAAAGCTCTCAATATAGCGGTCGATCTACGTCCCTATCCTCACCTATGGTCATGAGCTTTGGGTTTTGACTGAAAGGACTAGATCACGGGTACAAGGCCGAAATGAGTTTCTTTCGTCGGGTAGCGGGGCTCTCCCTTAGAGATAAGAGGAGAAGCTCTGTCATTCAGGTGGAGCTCAGAGTAAAACCACTGCTCCTCCACATCGAGAGGAGCCAGATGAGGTGGTTTTGGGCATTCTGAACATCTCCCTGGGGAGGTGTTTAGGGCGCGTCCAACCGGTAGGAAACCCTGGGGAAAACCCAGGACACGGTGGAGAGACTATGTCTCCCAGCTGGCCTGGGAATGGCTCGGGATCCCCCGGGAAGAGCTGGACAAAGTAGCTGGGGAGAGGGAAGTCTGGGCTTATCTGCTTAGGCTGCTGCCCCCGCAGAAGAAGATTGATGGATGGATGGATGTGACATGCGATAATATTGTACTGTGAAATTTTGATATTGTTACATCGCTAGTATTAACCAATAATTGCATGCAGTGCATCCCTCTGACCTTATCAAAGCTTCGCTGCTTTTTATCCAGAACGGCCGCTTGCATATTTGCCCTTTCCACATCAACCATGAGGTCTTCCACCTCTCCTTGGAGCCTCTGCTTGGTTTTCTCCAATGAGGAGCATTTGGCGTTCACACCCTCAATAGCTTCTTCGGCTTCTTGCAAACGTTGAGTCAGTTTTTTCCTTAAAAAAGCAAATACAAAGAATATGTAATCTGGAACGGCAGTAAATACTTCATATTTCTTTGTGTTTGTTTGACGACAACCCTAACTTTGCCTCTTCCAGCTCATCATTACGCTGAATGGCATCAGTCTCATATTTGGTCCTCCACTGAGCCACCTCAGTGTTGGCCTTGGACATGGCTCTCTGTAGCTCAGCCTTGGCCTCCTGCTCTTCTTCAAACTGCTCCCTAAGCAGATCACAGTCATGACGTGCAGACTGGAGAGCGTGGGCGATTGCACTCTTGGCCTGACAGTGGGGGGAGATTGGTGATTTAAACAAAGATACATATATTTGCTTAACCTCCTTCATTGACGAGACAATTTGATCCATTTGGGTTTGTTAATATTATTTTTTTCTTTGTCTCCTTTCCAAACATTTTTATATATTTTGGAAATTCAAATTTCCATTGAAGTCAAGTCATTTAGAGTTTGCAAAACTAAGACATCAGCTGAACTAGGGATAGGTACCGAATGCAGTACTTTTATTGGGATTCGTTATAACTACCGCATACCGATTCACATAAATCCAAAGGTACCATATTTTGATGTTTTTTTTGCTCGGAACGTCACATGCGGTTGCGGACTCAATACCGGCTCAAGCAATTGGCGGGCAAACAGCCGTATTCGTAGCGGACTCCCTCTCGTTAACATTGCAATTTTCCTTGCCAACAAAGAGAGCATGCCTGATAGAAAAAACTCAAAAGTAAGGCTCCACTTTCCAACATGCACCAGCTCAACGCTAATTTGCACGGGATATGCCATATACATGCCACTGAGTAGCATTAGCAATTTTACATGGCAAATTCAACACCTCAACTAAGAACAAACCTACAACTAAGAAGCACATTAAGATCAAACAGCTGGTGTGTAATAAGTACAATACTTACAGTATAAACACTTTGTAGGACTCAACAAAATACAAGATCGCTCACTGTCATGATCTGTCTGCTTTTTGTTGCAGTGCCTGGTTTCTGGGTCATGGTGCGGAGCCACCTATGCACACGCCTGATACTCATTTCCACCTGACTACTAAAGCTCTCTAGTTCATTTACTCGGCACCAGTAGATTCCTGATGGTTTACCCTTCCAGTCGTGCTCATCGCCTCTGCTTTGGCTCCACTCACGCTTCTTTTCTCCTGTGGCTCTGCCCTGGCATTGCTGTGTAGTGTTAACTATTACCTCTCCACAACTTTTGTGTGCATCCTTAATTATTTTTCCTCACTCCTTTTTGAGTGTTTTTTTTGTTATCATTCTTATTATTTTTGCTTTGCATTGGGTTCTACTCCGGTTAAGAAGATTGTGACAGGCACTTTAAACTTAACGGTGGGACTACTTCACAACTATGACAAATTGATATGAAAGCCTGTTGGCAAATAAGACCAAGAAGTGTAAGAAAACAAGATATAAAAACTGGTCAGCCCAGTTATCATTATCACCTCACTGTTCAATGTTTACATTTTATTAAAAATGAGATTTTAATATCAAACAACATAACATTTATTACCGCATGAACACAAACAAATGTAGCGGAAATTTGTACTGTTGAGTAGCGGTATCAATTTCCAGGTATCCGGAATTGGTACTGTATCAGTTCAATTGTGAAAGGTACCCATTCTTAAACTGAACCAGCAAGACTTAAGCTCAATGAGCTATTAAATGATTAACTCCGTGAGTGTAATTTATTGATCATCACGCACAATTCTTACCTAACCTAAACCATGCTTAACCACACTTTTCATGTCCTAAAATTAACCCTAAACAACTTTGTGCTGGACTTAAGTAACATATACGAAACATTTAGGAATTGCTGTCATGTGACAGTCATGTGACTATCGCAGGATATGGCTTCCTTTAAAGGAAGTATGGCATGTAAACACATGATATACAGTACATACTAATTTCCAAAGCTTATTTTAAAAATGTAACCATTCTAATGCTCAAACAAGCTATCAAATATTACAATTTAACTTTTCTTACTATATTTTTTTATATAAATTATTATGCGCCACAAAAAATATTGATATATTTTGACGTACAGTATACGTCCGTCACATCAGGCTTTAAGCCTTAAAATTGCTGACAAAAGCCTGACGTGATTTATTTGTTGCAATAGCAAAACTAGTGATAATCCTCGCAATATTTCTCAGTTTTATTTATTATGATCTAGTGTAGTAGAATTTCTGACCTTTTGACCTATAGTTCATGTCTGTCAAAAATGTATGCTCATTTTGATTTCTCTTCCTCTTCTGTGGGACAAAAGTGAACTTTAAGTCATGCCAACCTGTCTAACTGAATGTGTTGACTGTCTAAAAGATTCGAGTTGTTATGGAACAGATAGGGAAAACAAAACAAGACATTGACGCACTAACAAGAGAGATAAGAAAGGGATAAAGCCAAACGAAGAGAGTGTTTTGGGCACCATCTTTTTCATGGTGACGGGCGCGCCCGGGGGGGAAACTTTCTGTGTGCTAGACAACTCAACCCAACCATTGTACCATTTGATTATGAGTAAAATAAAACTCTTGTGTTAAATCTACTTTGGTTCTCATTGACAACCTGGACTTTCCACTACAAAATTGGCGTCACGAACAGGATGGTCCAGAACTCTGCAAGTCAACATCCGCTCCCGGCTTCTCTCTCAGGCAGACAACGCTTGCACGCGCGCATCTAATAAAAGGTAAGCTATTTTGCTTATTGTGTAAAAGTTATCTGTCTGAAGAGAAACGGGATCGGTAAGATGAAAACTGAAATTTTTTTTCATAAAAGATAGTTCTCCAAAAACAACCTAGACTGGGGCATGTGTTGGTTGGCTTGAGTTGTTGTATATGTGATCATTTGTCTGTGTGTTTGTTGAAAACTTGTAATCTCTTGTTTTTAACAAATGGGGATTGTTGATAGAATTTTGGTGGTTTGGAGTGTAGAAGCATAGACGATGTGAGACGAAAAATTTCTTTTAACCTCTTCATCCTCTGTCGTTGTTGGCAGAGGATGCTTTTTTCTGCAAGTACATGGTTAGCCGGAGTTGGACACAGCGAAATTTAAGGCAAGGTTGGCTAAACTGATGTGACATTTGGCCCACACAAATTTATGACGTCTATGAAGGTCCTACGTATCTGTCTATGTGGAAGCTGCAGCCGGGTAAAAAGCCTGATATAAGGTGATCGTTCAGTGACTCCGGTAAAGGAGATCAACTGAGCCAAGTTGTCACGAATTTAGAAATTTGCTGCAGTATAGATGGATAGAGTAAGGGCTCCATATGGTAGAGCCTTGGTGAAACTATATGGACTGACCAGACACGATGTACTGTAGAAATTGAAGGGTGATTCCTGGTGATTCTACAGCGCCTTAGGCTGTTATCCGTGTTGGTCAGGAAGGAAAAGCAGGATTTGCTCCGCTGAATGGGTTAATCGCCATTATATGAGTAAGAATGACCTGCGTGTGTGTGTTATGAGACGGCCGATTCCACAAAAGCATGCGTGCATTAGTTGTTTATATTGGTCCGGACCAGGGGGGCGTGGTTTGTGGGATAAAAATGTGTGTTTTTAAATTTATATATATATATCTGCGTATTTTAATAACTTTTGTGTAGCACCTGGTTTCTTATCTGGTTTAATTCCCCCCTTCCATTCCCCCCCTCTCGCAACCTCCCCTCACGCCTTTTTCACAGCCCCTCTATCTGTAAAAGTCTGGAAATTGTCTAAAATGTGTGTGCGTGTGAGAAAGTAGACAAAGTTTATGTACAGAAAACATATGAGTGAATGATTTATCCATTTAATTATTTTTTTGTTCCGCTCTCGGAGGTTGGATCGCGGGGGCAGCAGCCTAAGCAGGGAAGCCCAGAATACCCTCCTTAAACTTGACTATTTGTCTATCTAAGAGTGAATGATAAATGTTGTTCTTATTATTAAGGTTCTGATATGATACAGCTGTGCTTCTGGATGAGAAAAGTAGTTGTCTATTGCATTTACTTTTAACTGTGCTGGTAAATTCTCTGTGTGTGAGTGACTGTGTGACGCATATAGTCTCAGCTGGGAGACATTTTGAGATAAGAGTGTGTGCGTGTGACGAGGCTGTGTGAGTGACAGCTGCGTGAGGCATTGGTTCGAAGAGGAGTGACACTGATAGCATTGAGCTGGGTTAGCATTGTGTTAGCATAGCATTGAGCTAGGTTAGCATTGTGTTAGCATAGCATTGGGCTAGGTTAGCAAAAGTTTGCTTACTTAGGCATAGTAAGGCTAAGTTAGCATCTAGCTTGGCATTACTAAGTGTGGTTGAACAGTTATTCTCGGTCTGTAGAGTGTGCTAGTAGTAGGTGCTTGCTAAGTCCAGTAAAATAATAGATATATGGAAAATTACACGTTTAAATATCAATCAATAAATACGGATTGTGGGACATTGAAACATTGTTTAATTCATCATTCATTTATATGTCTAGTATACTTTTTTTTGGTACAGCATTGTTGCTTATCTGATCCATCCAGTTTCTGTGTGGAAGTTGAGACAAACACACACGCACGAACATCATAGATTAGGACACATTGTAACTTTGAATTAATAGTTATACAACAAATAAATTAATAATATTGAATTTAAATTTGATAAAGATAAATTGATCATACATTGACATTTTAATTTTTTTAGGAATAAACACACAATAAAATAAAAGTTAAATTTATATTCTAATACATCTAAGGGCATCTGTGAAACATAGAGTCTGAAGAAGTACAGATAAGAGCCACTCAGCGCCATTGTCAAAACAAAACGTAGAGAAGCGTTAAACAAATTCTAATCAGAAGGAAGACAGACCAAAATATGAGAACTTAAGTAAACAGACAGCAAGTAAACCAGAAATAATAATGTAAATAAATAACAAAGAAAGCACATTTCTATGTGACATTGGTGCATGTAGAATAACAAAATGGAATAAAACTATGAGTACGATAGATAATGAATGAATAAATGAAATAGGTTTATTTTGGTCATATAATCAACCATCAACCAATTTATGTGAGTAGTTTAACAGTAAATTAGACATATTAACAATCATACACATTTACACACAGAAAAGAAAAGAAAAAGAATGACCGAAAAAAGAATAGGCGGAAGCCAAAGCTTATATTGCCCTATGATATACAATTACTGAACATTAAATTACCTGGAACATCAACATTAAAAGATGAAAGTAATTGTTACTATATTTTATAATGTTAAAAAACTTTACTTTTCAAGGGTCTCTTAAACCATAACAAAAAACTACATGACTTTTATGTTCACCTTAGCTTTCAGCTAAATCTTTTAATCTTTTAACTTTTAACGTCTGCACTGTTTTTATTTTTATTGTCTGCATTTTAATTTTGCTTTTATTTTCTTTCATTTCACTTTGTTGTCTGTGAAGCACTTTGAGTCTGCCTTGTGTATGAAAAGCGCTATACAAATAAAGTTGCCTTGCCTTGCCTTGCCTTGCCATGTGTTCAGCTCATCACTGAGGATGGTCCATCATTTAACTCTTAAAACTGAAATACATTTGTGTTTTTATTTTATTTTACTTGACCTATTTCAAAAATCGATATCCCCCGTAAATGATAATTTTCTCCTCATAATGTAAACAAGCTAAGAATACAAACTGGAAGGCTGTTGTTCTTTACTTGGAAACATAATTGCCATTGTTTTAAAATTAAATTATCTGAACATTTAACACATTATGACTTAAAAAATGGATTGATATGATCATAATAATAATGCTTTGTGTATTTTTGAAATGAGCCTTTTAAGTTTAAGTATTGGGTCTATATTTCTTCTATAAACATTTCCCCAAACTTCAAAACAATATTACATATGGAAAAATAAATGAATAATATAACATGTGCAGACATTTCTTATTCAGCATGTGTTTTACTTTATACCGAATAGCAATGGATTTGGATATTTTTCTTTAATATGTTCAATATGCGGCTTCCAACATATTAATGATCAATTACTATTCTCAAGAATGTAGTTCATATACTCTGTCAATTTCCACTTGATTCAACTTTAATTTGTGTTTCACAATTTGACTTTGCACCCTGGACAGGTCGCCACCTCATCACAGGGCCAACACAGATAGATAGACAGACAACATTCACACACTAGGGCAAATTTAGTCTTATTAATTTCTACATATTGAGATCTATTACTTAAAATAACTACTTAACCACTATTGTGAAACACCTTTCTAATTTTTGGAAGTATTGGGATAGGACTGAGGAAGATATCTGCTGTGGTGGTGGTTAGTTTGGAAATTGATTTAATAAAAGTAACTTTGAAGTGCAGTCTGACATTTTAGTTTGGAGTAATTTATATTTTTATTTAGACATTTCAGTACACCATACTTCTGGATGTTGAGCTAGAAGAGGATAATGGCATGACAGAATAAAGTTAGAATTAAAGTTGGGGTGCCAGTGATTGTCACACACACACTGGGTGTGGTGGAATTTGTCCTCTGCATTTGGCCCATCCCCCGTGATTGCCCCTGGGAGGTGGGGGAATCATGTTTGGTGATTTGGCTCCCAAATTTTTTGTAGTCTTTGGTGTGACTCGACCGGGGTTTTGAACTTGCGACCTGCCGATCTCAGGGCGGACACTCTAACCACTAGGCCACTGAGATGAAGTAGGCAAACCAAATCTCAACAGCTTTCAGTTAGCTATAGATTTTGAGAGTATAATGCGAATAACTATAACTTTACAACTGTTTGCTGTGAATAGTGTTGAATAATAATTACAAATAACAGCCTACATTAATAATTAGAATAAGAGCCGATATGTAAAGTTAAAAATAAAATAAAAAAATAAAAAAAAAGAGAAGTGTAATTAGGCATGGCGCTTAGAGCATGGCCTTGTGTGTTTGTTATGACTAAGTTGGATAACCAGTCGGAGACGGGCAAGGCAAGGATATGTTTGTGCGGCGTTTTTCATGCAACAAAGTGAAATGAAAGAAAATAAAAGCAAAATTAAAATGCAGACAATAAAAATAAACACAGTACGGACGTTAAAAGTTAAAAGATTAAAAGATTTAGCTGAAAGATAAGGAGAAACGTGAATAAAAACATTCCTTTGTTTTGGAGAGTATCACGTACAGCGGGAGGTCAGAGTGCAAGCATGACAGCTTGCTCGCGCCTACTGATAGACAAATGATAGTTTAAATTAACTTATAGATAATCTTTAAGTGAATTAAAAGGGTACTTAAATACACATGAAGTAGTACGTACAATCTTTGAATTCAATCAATCAATGTTTATTTATATAGCCCTAAATCACAAGTGTCTCAAAGGGCTGTACAAGCCACAACGACATCCTCGGTACAGAGCCCACATACGGGCAAGGAAAAACTCACCCCAGTGGGACGTCGGTGAATGACTATGAGAAACCTTGGAGAGGACCGCATATGTGGGTAACCCCCCCCCCCTCTAGGGGAGACCGAAAGCAACGGATGTCGAGTGGGTCTGACATAACATTGTGAAAGTCCAGTCCACAGTGGATCCAACACATCAGCGGGAGTCCAGTCCACAGCGGGGCCAACAGGAAACCATCCCGAGCGGAGACGGGTCAGCAGCGCAGAGATGTCCCCAACCGATGCACAGGCTAGTGGTCCACCCGGGGTCCCGGCTCTGGACAGCCAGCACTTCATCCATGGCCACCGGACCTATGCAACTCCCCCTCGCAAGGGACAGGGGAGAAGAGGAGAGAAGAAAAGAAACGGCAGATCAACTGGTCTAAAAAAGGGGGGGTCTATTTAAAGGCTAGATTGTACAAATGAGTTTTAAGATGGGACTTAAATGCTTCTACTGAGGTAGCATCTCTAACTGTTACCGGGAGGGCATTCCAGAGTACTGGAGCCCGAATAGAAAACGCTCTATAGCCCACAGACTTTTTTTTGGCTCTGGGAATCATTAATAAGCCGGAGTTCTTTGAACGCAGATTTCTTGTCGGGACATATGGTACAATACAATCGGCGAGATAGGCTGGAGCTAAACCGTGTAATATTTTATACGTAAGTAGTAAAACCTTAAAGTCGCATCTTAAGTGCACAGGAAGCCAGTGCAGGTGAGCCAGTATAGGCGTAATATGATCAAACTTTCTTGTTTTTGTCAAAAGCCTTGCAGCCGCATTTTGTACCAACTGTAATCTTTTAATGCTAGACATAGGGAGGCCCGAAAATAATACGTTACAGTAATCGAGACGAGACGTAACGAACGCATGAATAATGATCTCAGCGTCGCTAGTGGACAAGATGGAACGAATTTTAGCGATATTACGGAGATGAAAGAAGGCCGTTTTAGTAACACTCTTAATGTGTGACTCAAACGAGAGAGTTGGGTCGAAGATAATACCCAGATTCTTTACCGAGTCTCCTTGTTTAATTGTTTGGTTGTCAAATGTTAAGGTGGTATTATTAAATAGATGTTGGTGTCTAGCAGGACCGATAATCAGCATTTCCGTTTTCTTAGCGTTGAGTTGCAAAAAGTTAGCGGACATCCATTGTTTAATTTCATTAAGACACGCCTCCAGCTGACTACAGTCCGGCGTGTTGGTCAGCTTTAGGGGCATGTAGAGTTGAGTGTCATCAGCATAACAGTGAAAGCTAACACCGTACTTGCGTATGATGTCACCCAGCGGCAGCATGTAAATACTAAAGAGTGCAGGGCCAAGAACCGAACCCTGGGGAACTCCGCACGTTACCTTGACATAGTCCGAGGTCACATTGTTATGGGAGACGCACTGCATCCTGTCAGTAAGATAAGAGTTAAACCAAGACAAGGCTAAGTCTGACATACCAATACGTGTTTTGATACGCTCTAATAAAATATTATGATCGACGGTATCGAAAGCGGCGCTAAGATCAAGAAGCAGCAACATAGATGACGCATCAGAATCCATCGTTAGCAATAGATCATTAGTCATTTTTGCGAGGGCTGTCTCCGTAGAGTGATTTGCCCTGAAACCGGATTGAAAAGGTTCACAGAGATTGTTAGTCACTAAGTGTTCATTTAGCTGCTGTGCAACAGTTTTTTCGAGAATTTTGGAAATAAACGGAAGGTGGGAGACCGGTCGGTAGTTTACCATGAGGTCAGGATCGAGGTTAGGTCTTTTGAGCAGAGGATGAATAACCGCTTTTTTGAATGCTAGGGGAACAGTGCCGGAGGAAAGTGATAAGTTTATAATATTTAACACTGATGGACCTAATAATACAAACAGTTCCTTGATAAGTTTCCCAGGAAGTGGGTCAAGTAAACATGTTGTTTGTTTTATCCCACTTACACGCTGTAATAATTCCTCTAATGTTATTTCATCAAAAATAGAGAGACTATTTTGGAGGGCAGTGTCCGTCGTATATACAGTCGTATTTGTGTTAATAGAGCCCAGTTGTAGCTGGGATGCGTTGTCTTTAATCTCCTTTCTAATGAGTTCAATTTTCTTATTAAAGAAATTCATAAAATCATCTGCCGAGTGGGTGGAGCTACTGGGAGGAGTCCCTTGTTGGGTTAGCGATGCTACTGTACTAAACAGAAATTTAGGATCGTTTTTGTTGAGGCGGATGAGATTTGAGTAGTATTTAGCTTTAGCTAAGGTAAGCATGCGTTTATAAGTTATTAAACTATCACTCCATGCTTGATGGAAAACCTCAAGTTTAGTCGCGCGCCATTTGCGTTCCAGTTTTCTACATGATAATTTATGAGCTCTAATTTCTTCTGTAAACCATGGGGTGCGCCTTTTAGGGGCCCTTTTTTGCTTTAGCGGTGCTATACTATCAATAATTTTGCGCAAGGCATCGTCAAAGTTGTTAGTGAGTTTATCAATAGAGCCGACATAATTTGGGAATGGTGCTATTACCGAAGGCAGTAGGTCAGCAAGAGTCATCGTTGTGGCAGCATTAATGTTGCGGCCGCTATAGCAGTTATTATTATTATTAGCTTGTTGACAAAGAGTCAAAACTTCAAATTTTATAAGGTAATGATCGGACATTACTTTAGTATATGGAAGTATCATAACTTTGGAGGTGGTGACACCCCTGACAAGCACTAGATCTATTGTATTACCGTTGCGATGCGTGGGTTCATGTATTATTTGTGTAAGACCACAGCTATCAATTATGGTTTGGAGCGCCACGCACTGAGGGTCCGATGGGGTATTCATATGGATATTAAAGTCCCCCATTATGATTATATTGTCGGCGTGCGTCACTAGATCAGCAACGAACTCTGAGAATTCACTGATAAAGTCCGAATAGGGCCCAGGGGGGCGGTAGATAACAGCCAGGTCGAGAGGTAGCGGTGTGACAGACCTCATAGTAAGCACCTCAAACGATTTATATTTATTATTTAGGTTAGGGGTAAGGTTGAAATTTTCATTGTATATTAGTGCGACACCCCCTCCCCTTTTAAGAGGGCGGGCAACATGCGCATTCGTATAGTTAGGAGGAGATGCCTCATTGAGCGCAAAAAATTCGTCCGGTTTGAGCCAGGTTTCGCTAAGACCAATGACGTTAAGATTGTTGTCTCTAATGACCTCATTAACCAATAACGCCTTGGGAGACAATGATCTTATGTTTAAAAAGCCCATATTATAGGTATTGGGCTGTTTTGACGAGTTTTTGTTAAGATTATCCGTAGTGGCAATATTAACAATGTTGCGTTTATTATGCGTAGTGCACTTTAAATAGTTTCGACCATATCTAGGAATTGATATGAATTAAGGTTTTTGATTAGCAATTAATAGGATGGTTAAGACTGTAATTTTAAAACGTGATATGCAAAATTGAACTAACCGAGAGGATATGAAAACGATGGGTGTACATGTTTTGAGTTCCAAATTCTGGAGGAAAAAAAACCTCAACAAAACGTAAAACCATACAGACGGACTTGGGTGGTAGCCACGGTTGTGCTAGGTCAAGCGAGGGTGGAAAAGATGTGCAGCCGGGGGACTGCCAACTTCTCTGAACAAGACAAGCTCCAAAGTTGTAGCCAGAACATGCTCACAGAAAATACAGGTGTGACAGCAGGACGAACAGCAGGATACAAACAGACCCCTGCTGGACATAAGTGTCAACGGACAATGTTCAACACAATCTTTGAAGCATTCCTTTGTGGTCAACCTGCACACACCTTGTAATGACCTGCTTACGAACTGTGCCCTGACAATTCAATACTGCACAGAAGGAACTTCCTGATGTTGCCTGACAGCACGACATCAGCTGACAACTACTGGGGACGCCTCCCAGGAATGAGTGGAAGACGGGGACTGCTCCAACTGTCCTAGCGCTGGCTGACGGAGGTGCGTCCGTGTGTCCTGCCACCCAAACCGCCAAATTGTATGATCACCAATTAGACGACTCATAATAGGAGCCTTTTGACTCTTATATATGGTGGGACTCAAGGTATGGCCGCTCATGTGAACTATCCTTAAAACAATTAGAATGGTATAAGATGGACAACTAATGACCCACATTGTTCCCTTGTCCTCTGTCCTGCCTACGAAACAAAAAATTTTAGGTCAAATGATAAAACAGGGCGTAGCTGCCGCTGATTGAACCGATACGCAAATACCACATTTTCAATTATTTCGGTTGTCTGTTAAAAACATAGCTATTGGTTGCAATTTGGACATTCCTGCTGTAGGCTACAAAGAGCTAGCAGCTATACAAAAGCTGAGCTAAAATAAAATTTAAGCATATCAAAAAATTATAGTTGCTTATTACATACACAAAGTCGCAGAGAGACAGAAGTCTGTAGAAAGTATTCAGTAACAAACGTGTCCGCATTATTAAACTTTCTACCACAGGAAACATACTGAACAAATACAGCAGTTACTGTCAGACTCTAATCCGGATTACCTTGTCTATCAGAGACATGGTTAAAACCCACAACAACTTTCGTTCTAATTAATGTCCCGGGGGACAAGATTACAGAAAATACAGATCGAGTGACAAAGGGGGGAGGAATTATGATTTATGAAAGGGAAAACATTAAAAGTAGATCAATTTGAGAATGTTGAAATTAAAATCACATTTTCCTCAGAAATGTTTTTCAAGGTAATTGTAGTATACCGACCGACCACAGCTAAAGACATTTTTCTTGATTCATTTTCAGACATCCTCAAACAGCATAGTATGAAAGAAGTAACGTCATGGAGGACGTTAATCTGGACTGGTTAAATAAAACACGTAGAAAGAAATTTAAGGATATTATAAACGGCTTCTATATGATACAAATTATAAGCAGCCCTACTAGAATTACAATTGGATGACAAAAATTTAAGAGAACATCTGTAAATACACTAATACAAAACCAGAAAGAAGAGTGCTAAAATAAAAATACCATTGGATTAATAAAACCATTTGGATTCTAATAAAGACATGAGGACTCAGCTCTCATAAGAGAAATTATAACAGGTCTAAATACAGATCGTAGGATTTAAAAGTTTTGAGGAACAAAGTTAAAATGTTTATGCGGAAGTCTAAGGCTGACTTTCACTTAGAATTAATCAAAGCTGCAAAAGGGAACATTAGAAAGTTAGGGAAAACCAGATACAAACTTACGGAAAGAGAGCAAACAAGAAACAACACTATAACATTAAATATCAATGGCGCTACTATCGCAGACAGTCTGGACATAAGTGGTAATTTTGATGAACATTTCATCCAGTCTGTACAAACCCTGAATAAAAAATCCCTCAAAATCAGTGCAAATAATTGTCATTTATTCAGGATGGACTAATTTTAGAATTAACAAATGAAACAAAGTTAAACAAAATCTTCGCTGCATTATCAGACTCACGATCTAGAGATATATATATGGGTTGGACACTATCTTCCTAAAAACATATATGGATTGTATTATTGCTCGTAAAACAACGATTGATAAATAAATCAATAATGGAAAACACTTTCCCTACCACGTCGAGAAACTGCTACTATAATTAAATCCATAAAGCAGGAAATAAAGAAGACCAGAACATGTACAGACCAATTAGCCTTCTCCACGTTATAACAAAAGGAATAGACAATTTGAAATTAAAAAGTGGCTTTGGAGCAATCAAGGCTGCTCAGACGGTCACTAAGAGGGGCATTATGTTGACACATCAACTTAATGTGTACTATATTTATCCATGAGAGCATTTTTGTTGTAAATTGTGAGGTACGGCTGTTAAAAGCTTGGTTGTTTTTACGAATGATGACAGATGTGAACAAGAGCAGGTATTGTCTTTGTGTGATGATGTAAATAAGGTGTGGTTGTATTGTATGGTAAGTATGTGTCCATGAAGGGGCATTTGGTGACTTTTCTTAAAATTGAATACATGCTACAGTATGATTATTTTTGATTAATTATTGATTATTATGAATGTATATATTTATTATGATTAATTAGTGTCATAATTTTAGTGCGTGATTTTTGGATCCCTTTAATTTAGGTAGCCAGGGACTGCAGATGGAAAGTAGCTATTTAGATATAATCTGGTACAGAACATATCTGTTTCTGAACTTAATGTTTCTGTGCATTGTCCCATCATAGATAGGCTAAATTAAATACAACTATTTAGTGAATTATTGTGGCCACAATAATTCACTAGGTGTTGTAAAATATCAAAGTACTATTGCAAAAGCGAACAGTGACCTCAAACATGACCTGTCCTCCGCCTCTGTTCTTGCTGCACTTGACTATCAGCTGCCTTTTCTTTTTCTTGGATGTTTCTGAAACTACTAATACTACTACTACTACTACTATTACTATTACTGCGACTAACACTGTCCCTGTGAGAGGGACAGAGGGGGGAGGTGAGTTTGGATTGGGTCAAGTTTGAGCGTGTTGAGGTTTTATTTAATCGATATGATCAATCCGGTACAAGGATAAAGGAACGTAATGATTTAGATTGACAATTGCAGTGGTTGGCGAAAGCAACCCCAACCTCAAAGGAGGGTGCCAATTCAGTAATTAAATGTTTTGTGAATGATCTAATATCCCGACATGGTTTCCCCAAAAAGATTAGGTCAAACAACGGCACCTATTTTAAGAAAACAGGTTATCATCTTCAGTCACAAGATCAGCACTTCTCAGGACCAGCAGCTTCCTAGGAAGGTGGAAAGACCATGAGACCAAAATGGTAAGTTTGCAAAATATCGAATTTGTGTGCCAGTTCCTCTGTGCAGATTTGAGGATGAAAGCAGCCACTCCAGATTCCCTTGCACTCGCTAAGAGGGGCACGGTCAAAGCCGATCCAGGACCAACACCCGATACCTGACTGGAAGGAACCGAGAGGAGAGACAACACCTTGCCAGCGATGACGAGAACAACTAACGTTGCCAGCCAATGTGTCCACCGGGACTCCAGCAGCTGTGGAAAGAGGTGTCGGGAGTGCCGAAGCAGCGAGGAGGCGTTGAAGCAAGCCGAGGGCCTTCCCCAAAGCCCCATACTCTTCCCCAATTTCGGCCAGCACGGACATGCCATTAAACAGTCTGCCCAATGGACTGAACCACACCCCAAGAACAGACAGAGACAGACTGTTTGAGTGGATCTCTTTCTTCACCAGGGCAGCCGAAAGCCCAACGAGGTGTCGGCAGGCCACCGGCCTGAGGCACCACCGAGCCATCCATACGAGCACTAATCGAACATGGACTCATACGAAATTCAGTTGTGTGTACAAAATCAATTGGTAACTACATTCATTGCAAATGCCGGGAAAAATAATAATGCAACAGCTTACAGTCATAAGTCTATATTAATTCTAAACCAGATCTTGTTTGATTCATTATTAATGTGAAAATACATCTTGAATAAGCATATATATATATATTCATCTAATTATGTTCATGATCAAAGTATTTTGGGATTACGTTACTAACTCAAAGGGTAGGCCACTAATTGTGTTCTGTGAGATGGTTTTACTGCAGGCTGGTAACAGCGATCGCTCTGAAGGAGGGTCATAGACGGAATTTTTGCCTCGTATAAAAACATTGAGGTTTTTGCCTCTATCTGCGGTAGAGAATTAATTTAGTGGTCTATATCAGAAATTGTTTTGGTCCAGGGTCTTAAGACCCTGGAAGGCGGGTATGTAGTAGAATTTCTGACCTTTGACCTATAGTTCATGTCTGTCAAAAATGTATGCCCATTTTGATTTCTCTTCCTCTTCTGTGGGACAAAAGTGAACTTTAAGTCATGCCAACCTGTCTAACTGAATGTGTTGACTGTCTAAAAGATTCGAGTTGTTATGGAACAGATAGGGAAAACAAAACAAGACATTGACGCACTAACAAGAGAGATAAGAAAGGGATAAAGCCAAACGAAGAGAGTGTTTTGGGCACCATCTTTTTCATGGTGACGGGCGCGCCCGGGGGGGAAACTTTCTGTGTGCTAGACAACTCAACCCAACCATTGTACCATTTGATTATGAGTAAAATAAAACTCTTGTGTTAAATCTACTTTGGTTCTCATTGACAACCTGGACTTTGCACTACACTAGTACTATTCAACATACATTTGTGCAACTAAACACATAAAAGATTATCTTGTGTTGCCATGTCCATCCATCTAGGAGGTATGTTTCAACATCTTTCACAGGTTTCCGCGGCATTGCTTCCTATTTGTCCTAAGCTATAAAACATGCAAGCGTCGAATAACATTTGCATCACTGACTATTGCTTCTAAAAAGAAGAAAACCATAATACAAAATACCTTAGTTTCCTCTTCAACCTGCCTCTTGAGCTCCTCAATTTGCTGGGAGTAGGCAAGCTTGGCTTTTGATATTTGAGCAAGGATTGTTTCCTTCTCCTCAAGAAGACGAGAAAACTCACCTAGTCACACAAATAACTTCAATAAACATTAACAAGAGCTTCCTTTTTTGTAAAATTGTACTCCAGAAATTACCATTTTCATTCTGAAGCCGTGACCTTTGAGCATTTAAGTCTGTTATCAAACGTGTGTCTTCATCATGTTTTGTCTTGTATTCACTCAGTTGGTCCTCCATGGAGTGACACAGCTTCTCATAATTGCTCTGTGTTTAAAAAAAAATTCAAACATAATAATGTCATGAAAAATGTGTTACTTTTAGACCATGTAGTTATACAACCCCAGATTACCTTGGCTTTGACTGCAGCCTCAACACTACCAGACATGTCATCAACCTCCATCTTGTACTCGCTCTTCTCCTTCTCCAGCTTCTGTTTGACTCGCTGCAGGTTGTCAATGTGCTCTGCCAACTCAGCCACACTGTCCGCGTGTTTCTTTCTCAGCGCGGCAGCTATGGCCTCGTGGTGGAGGGTGGACTCCTCGAGGTCTCGTCTCAATTTCTGAAATTCCACCTCTCGCTTCTTGTTCATCTCTATTTGAGTTGTGGTTGCCCCTGCGGTCTCCTCCAGGCTCTCACTGATCTCCTCAAGCTCCCTTGAGAGGTCACACCTCTGCTTCTCCACCTTGGCTCGGGCCAAATGCTCTGCTTCAATCTCTTCTTCTAGCTCTTCGATGCGTGCCTAAGTGGAGAAATTGTACAAATTAGTCCATTCATAAAAGATTGGTGTCACAGGACAGGTTAAAGTTAAAGTTAAAGTCCCAACGATAGTCACACACACACACACTAGGTGTGGTGAAATTATCCTCTGCTTTTGACCCATCCCTATGTTCACCCCCTGGGAGGTGAGGGGAGCAGTAAGCAGCAGCGGTGGCCGCGCTCGGGAATCTTTTTGGTGATTTAACCCCCAATTCCAACCCTTGGTTCTGAGTGCCAAGCAGGGAGGCAATGGGTCCCATTTTTATAGTCTTTGGTATGACTCGGCCGGGGTTTGAACTCAAGACCTTCCAGTCTCAGGACGGACACTCTAACCACAAGGCCACTGAGCAGGTTATGCTGTATGGAGAAGCCTGTTTATACTAAAAGTAGGCTACATACGAGGAAAACTCCAACAGTTCACAAGTTGTTAAATCAGGGACACAAGTTAGGACCATTCCAAGGGCTCCTTATTAACGGGGTCCCAAAAGGTACAGACTTAGCTTTTTCCTGGTTTAACTCCTATGTCACTGAAAGGACGCACGGTGTATCCGAAAACAACGTGACCTTGGAGTATGTTAAGGTCCGTTAGGCGACATCCCACGCAAATAAGGTGTTAGCTTTCACTGTTATGCTGATGACACCCAGCTTTACATCTGACCAACACGGCAGATTGCTGTCATCTGGATGCATGTCTAAATGAAATTAAACAATGGATGTCAAGCAACTTTTTGCATCTTAATGCCAAGAAAACAGAGATGTTGATTATCTGTCCTGCTAGACACCTTAAATTTCGACAATAAAACAATTGTCCAAAGTGACCCGGTGAAAAAACTCTGCATTATTTTCGACCCAACATTCTTGTTTCAGCTGCACGTTAAGAGTGTTACTAAAACAGCCTTCTTTCATCACTGATTTATTGCTACAATTTGTCCCCCTTTGTCCACTAGTGATGCTGAGATTATTATACATGCATTTGTTATGTCTCATCTCAATTACTGTAACATATTATTTTCGGGTCTCTTGATGTCCATCATTAAACATAACACTTGGTACAAAATGCAGGTGCTAGACTTTTAACTAGGACAAGATTGTTTGATCATAGTACTCCAATACCGGGCCCCCTGCACTGGCTCCCGGTACACTCCAGGTGCGATTTGAAGTTGTTGTTTTTTACCTCCGTACCTGGCACCATCTTATCTTGCTGATTGTATGGTGCCGTATGTTCCATCATGAAATCTGCGTTCCAACAACGCCGGCTTATTAGTGATTCCCATAACCCAAAAAAAGTTTGCAAGCTCTAGAACGTTTCTATTCGGGCTCCAGTACTCTGGAGTGCCCTACCGGCAACAGTTAGAGATGCTATCTCAATAGTAGCATTTAAGTCCCAGTTTAAAACTCATTTATACAATCTAGCTTTTGGATAAATCCTGTTTAGATCAATTGACCTGCCGCTTTTCTTTTCCGCTCTGTCCCCCCTCTCCTGCATGTAGAGGGTACCAAGTACCATCCATCCATCCATTTTCTACCGCTTGTCCCTTTCGGGGTCGCGGGGGGTTCTGGAGCCTATCTCAGCTGCATTCAGGCGGAAGGCGGGGTACACCCTGGACAAGTCGCCACCTCACCACAGGGCCAACACAGATAGACAGACAACATTCACATTCACATTCACATTCACACACTAGGGCCATTTTAGTGTTGCCAATCAACCTATCCCCAGGTGCATGTCTTTGGAGATGGGAGGAAGCCGGAGTACCCGAAGGGAACCCACGCAGTCACGGGGAGAACATGCAAACTCCACACAGAAAGACCCCGAGTCCAGGATTGAACTCAGGACTGCCATGTGGTCACAGATAATCTCTGGAGAGGTACTGGTCTGGGAGAAGCGCTAGCAGTTCTAAATCGTGACCCTTCTTCTATGCATCAGTTGGTGACGTCACTGCGTTGCCGATTTGTCTACATACAAGAAGATCCCCCTGCAACCCTCTGCTGGCAACCGGATGGACTGGACTGTCACATTGTCTATTAATGTAACAATTTAATCATTGTACCCACTCTGCATCCATTGCAGCCGGTCACCTAGGAGGGGGGTCCCCACATCTGTGGCCTCTTTTCAAGGTTTCTTCTTTTTCCCAGTTCAGGCATGAGGAGTTTTTCCTTGCCCCCTTGTGGGTTCAGATCAGGGGATGTCGTTGTGGTTTGTGAATCCCTTTGAGGCACTTGTGATTAAGGGCTCTATAAGTTAATTGTGATTGATGATTGATTGACTGACAACAGCAACAACTGCTGCCCAGGAGGGGTCCATGTGATTTTTCTTTTGTAATGAGACCCAGAATTCCTGGCTGCCCCAGACCTAGATTACAGAGAGTAAAACCAGGCAAACATGGGGAGAAATTGAACTCCATAAATCAGATGTTCCAATCACTGTGCCACCAGGCTATTAAATGAAATACATCCATTTTCTACCGCTTATCAAATACATCCATCCATCCATTTTCTACCGCTTATCAAATACATCCATCCATCCATTTTCTATGCCGTTTATCCTCAAAAGAGTCACAGGTAAATATGGAGCCTATCCCAGGTGACTTTGGGCAAGAAGCGGGTTTACCTTTGATTGGTCACCAACTAATCGCATAGTCGAATCAAATCAAAATGTAAAAAAAAAAAAAAAACCACTGTTCTTTTAATGTGGGAATTGTTTTTTGCCAAATCCACAATTTACAATGTGTACTGTATGGATGTAGTACCTCAATTTATGAGCTTAATTTGTTCTATGAACAAGCTCGTAACTCATAACACTTGTATCTTAAATCAAACACACTGACTTGAAATAAATTGAAATTAATTCAATCCGTGCTTAGCCCTCCCAAAACCCCACAACATATACCCTGCCTTTTCAAAAAAAAACAAAAAACTTTGCGCTTACATTCTCCGTTTGCATAGTTGGAAAACCAAGGTATGTCGAGCTCTTGCTATAAGCTACTACTAGCGAGTAAGACCGGATGTTTTGGGACGGATTTTACGGGGTTCATTTTGACTGTTGCTACACAAACTAGCGGTGGGGAGGCTTTTAGCTCAAATGTATGCTACGAACTTAAAGCATAACAATAAGCTGAGCGACATCTCGTAAATCGAGGTACCACTGTACATGCTTAATAATTTAGATCTAATCCAGTTTGCGCATTTCAAAGAAATTGTATCATGACCTCAAATAATTTATGCAAATGTCATCTGTATGTGGAATGTCAAAGCAAGATTCATCAGGATGCGGTTAAGTCTGGTCCATTCTATTTAATCAGTTAAGTGTGTTGAATTTATGTTCATCCATCCATCCATCCATTTTCTACCGCTTATTCCCTTCGGGGTCGCGGGGGGCGCTGGAGCCTATCTCAGCTACAATCGGGCGGAAGGCGGGGTACACCCTGGACAATTCGCCAATCGTATTTAATTGTATTCATTCACTTATTGATTTATGTTCTAAATCAAAATATTGATTTATTTTTAAAATACCTGCAGCTCCTTGATTTTCTTCTGAGACCCGCCAGCCATACTCTGCTCATCCTCGATCTTGGATGAAAGTTGACTTAATTCAAAGTCTTTTCTGAAAAAGCATAGAACATATTCAAATGGCACCTTCATAAGCAATTGGGCTCTGGTTTAAATACTTGTATCAGTGCATACTTTTTAAGGTTCTCCTCCAGCTGTTTTTTGTCATTTTCCAAATCCATGATGGCTTCTTGGGCTAGTTTAAGATCTGCGTCTATTTTTCTCTTGGCCCTTTCGACATCCATGCATTTCTTTTTCTCGTGTTCTAGAGAACCCTCAAGCTAACCCACAGATACATTTTCAGTGAGATTTTAAAGCTATAATTGCATGGATTTAGAAAAAGAGTAAAGGCTTTTGACATACATCATCAACTTGTTGCTCCAGCTTGACATTAGCTTTGCTCAGAGAGTTGACTTTGTCTTCCTCTGTTTGCAGGTCCTCAAGGGTCTGCTGATGTGCTTGCTGCAAAGCAGACTTCTCCTTGGATAATGTGGCAATGGTATCATCCAGAGTGGACATCTCTTCTATCAGATTCTTGACCTGAAGGATCACTCTAAATGAAATGATTGTCTTTGTAGGTTAAAAACCCAGAAGACACAAACCTTGTTTTCAGTTGAATGTTTTTCCTTTTCTACTTTAACCAGGGTGAGCTCTAAGTCATCAACGTCCCTCTTTAGCTCCAAACATTCGTCCTCCAGCTTCCTCCTCTTAGCGGTGAGCTCAGCATTCACTTCCTCCTCATCCTCCAGTCGTTCTCGCAGTTCTTTGGTTTTTGCCTCCAGTACAATCTTCATTTTTATTAGTCCGTCACATCTTTCCTCTGCGTCTGCCAAACTTTCACCTTCCTACATCACACATAAAACACAGCAAATACATCAACACAGAATGGTCAAAACAAAAGCAAAAAAACCCCCAAAAAATTAAAAAATATATACTATATTTCACTCAACCAAACTTTTTTCCACATTCACACCTTGAGTTTAGCTACTCATAACCATACAAACCATATAAAGACATAATTCCTATGTCTGAACATATCACAGTTTATGTTTCGCAAGTTACTTTAAAGGCCTACTGAAACCCACTACTACCGACCACGCAGTCTGATAGTTTATATATCAATGATGAAATCTTAACATTGCAACACATGCCAATACGGCCGGGTTAGATTAGTAAAGTGCAATTTTAAATTTCCCGCGAAATATTCTGCTGAAAACGTCTCGGTATGATGACGTTTGCGCGTGACGTCACGGATTGTGCGGACATATTGGGACACCATTGTGGCCAGCTATTAAGTCGTCTGTTTTCATCGCAAAATTCCACAGTATTCTGGACATCTGTGTTGGTGAATCTTTTGCAATTTGTTTAATGAACAATGAAGACAGCAATGAAGAAAGCTGTAGGTGGGATCGGTGTATTAGCGGCTGGCTACAGCTGTCAGAATTTGTAGTTGAGGAACCCCAAGATGCAGAGATGATGGCAGGCATTGAATGGGAAAACATGATTTAATTAAAATACTCTGGCAAAAAACAAACAAAAGGGAACAAACAAAAGGCGCACACAAGGCGGAGAACAAACTAGGCTATAAACTAAAATAGCACAAAGGCTAACTCTGGACAATAAAGAAAAACACTTACTGTGATACGAAGGAACTATGACTAAAGCGGAGTGGACAAAAATAGACGGAGCTACAACGACAAATAGCTAGAAGTGACAAGTGACAAGTATTCTAATGACAATGATCCAGCAGTGACTGGAGGGCAGGACAGGTTTAAATAGGCAGCTGGCTGACTGGCACCAGGTGTGGCCACGTGCCAATCAGCCACAGCTGAGGGGACAAAGCACTTAGGGAGACAATCAGGAAATGAAGACAAAATAAAAGCACTGACAGGAACTAAAGACAGGAAACTAAGACAAACGCAGAGGAAAACTAAAACTTGATCAAACTGTCAGGGACAAGCCTGACAGTAGCCCCCCCTCCCATAACGGATGCTAGACGTTCTAGCAAATCCCCCCGCCCCCCAACAAAAACAGTCCAAAGTCACGGGAGGGTGGAGGGAGGACAAGGAGGTGGGCCGCCAGGCCAAGTGTCCCCGCAACCAGCGGGGAAGAGTCGTGTGGCGACGGCGAGTTGAACGCCGCCGCAATTGTCGAGGCGGCTCGACCGCCAGCGTGGGAGGGCCCACCGGGAAGGATGGTGGCGGCGCCCTCTGCTGGCCACCCGGGGAGGGTGGTGGCGGCGCCCTCTGCTGGCCACCCGGAGAGGGTGGTGGCGGCGCCCTCTGCTGGCCACCCGGAGAGGGTGGTGGCGGCACCCTCTGCTGGCCACCCGGAGAGGGTGGTGGCGCCCTCTGCTGCTGGCCCACTGGAGTGCATGGTGGTGGCGCCCTCTGCTGCTGGCCCACCGGAGTGCATGATGGTGGCGCCCTCTGCTGCTGGCCCACCGGAGTGCATGGTAGTGGCGCCCTCTGCTGCTGGCCCACCGGAGTGCATGGTGGTGGCGCCCTCTGCTGCTGGCCCACCGGAGTACATGGTGGTGGCGCCCTCTGCTGCTGGCCCACCGGAGTGCATGGTGGTGGCGCCCTCTGCTGCTGGCCCACTGGAGTGCATGGTAGTGGCGCCCTCTGCTGCTGGCCCACCGGAGTGCATGGTGGTGGCGCCCTCTTCTGGTCCACCGGAGTGCATGGTGGTGGAGACCCCTGCTGGTCCACCGGAGAGGATGGTGGAGACCCCTGCTGGTCCACCGGAGAGGGTGATGGCGCCGTTGGTTGCAGACCCACCGGAGATGATGGTGGCGCCGTTGGTTGCAGACCCACCGGAGATGATGGTGGCGTCTGCCTGCCCACCGGAGAGCATGGTGGCGTCTGCCGGCCCACCGGAGAGCATGGCGCCGTCTGTTGCAGACCCACTGGGGTGAGTAGCTGTGCCTCCCCAGCTGCACAGCTACTCATAACCCCCCCCCCCCCCCAAGGGACGGATCCCAGACGTCCCCCGCTAGGCCCACAGACGACAGGGGTGGGTAGGAGAGGGCTTTAAAAGCGGCCGAACTTTTCTTTAATTTAGCCATCCATTCCAAAGCTTTGTTAAGCCTCTCCGCCATGGACATCTCTGCGAGGTTCGAATTTGGCTGGATCATTCTGTCAAAGTTTGTAGTTGACGAACCCCAAGATGCAGAGATGATGGCAGGCATTGAATGGGAAAACATGATTTCATTAAAATACTCTGGCAAAAAACAAACAAAAGGGAACAAACAAAAGGCGCGCACAAGGCGGAGAACAAACTAGGCTATAAACTAAAATAGCACAAAGGCTAACTCTGGACAATAAACAAAAACACTTACTGTGACAAGAAGGAACTATGACTAAAGCGGAGTGGACAAAAGTAGACGGAGCTACAACGACAAATAGCTAGAAGTGACAAGTGACAAGTATTCTAATGACAATGATCCAGCAGTGACTGGAGGGCAGGACAGGTTTAAATAGGCAGCTGGCTGACTGGCACCAGGTGTGGCCATGTGCCAATCAGCCACAGCTGAGGGGACAAAGCACTTAGGGAGACAATCAGGAAATGAAGACAAAATAAAAGCACTGACAGGAACTAAAGACAGGAAACTAAGACAAACGCAGAGGAAAACTAAAACTTGATCAAACTGTCAGGGACAAGCCTGACAACAGCAACACAACCAGGAGGACTTTAAGTTGGATAGCAGACGCGCTACCGTGAGTACAGCTTTGGCTTCCAAACATTTGATCGCTTGCCCGTACGTGCGTGCCGCTATGTGCATGTCACGTACGTAACTTTGGGGAAATATCTGTGCTGTATGAACTTTACGGAAGTGAACGGTACTTTGGGCTGTGGGATTGAGTGTGTTGTGCAGGTGTTTGAGTTGTATTGGTGGGTTATATGGACGGGAGGGGGGAGGTGTTTGTTATGCGGATTAATTTGTGGCATATTAAATATAAGCCTGGTTGTGTTGTGGCTAATAGAGTATATATATGTCTTGTGTTTATTTACTGTTTTAGTCATTACCCAGGCTGAATATCAGGTCCCACCCGCCTCTCACAGCATCTTCCCTATCTGAATCGCTTCCACTGCCCTCTAATCCTTCACTCTCACTTTCCTCATCCACGAATCTTTCATCCTCGCTCAAATTAATGGGGTAATCGTCGCTTTCTCGGTCCGAATCGCTCTCGCTGCTGCTGGCCATGATTGTAAACAATGTGCAGATGTGAGGCGCTCCACAACCTTTGACGTCACGCTACTTCCGGTACAGGCAAGGCTTTTTTATCAGCGACCAAAAGTTGCGTACTTTATCGTCAATGTTCTCTACTAAATCCTTTCAGCAAAAATATGGCAATATCGCGAAATGATCAAGTATGACACATAGAATGGACCTGCTATCCCCGTTTAAATAAGAACATTTCATTTCAGTAGGCCTTTAAAAGTGTAGCTATGTAATATCCATCCATCCATCCATTTTCTACCGCTTATTCCCTTTGGGATGGCGGGGGGCGCTGGAGCCTATCTCAGCTACAATCGGGCGGTAGGCGGGATACACTCTGGACAAGTCGCCACCTCATCGCAGCTATGTAATATCTTCTTTTTAAAAACACCTAAAACAATGTAAAGTATTATTCAATTAATTCGTTTTAATTTCCTTCATGGATGTATAAAGTATGCTGTCATCTGCCTTATCTAATTAGAAGAAAAAAATAATTAGTTTATGTTTGTTCATACACATTCCTAATGAAGTTGAATCACTTTCAAGTATGATACATATCAGAAAGAAATAAAACAACACTACCTGCTGGAACTATTAGGACAGATATTCAATTATTCATCTGAGGTTCTACTCACAGATTGGATCTGCAGACACAAGTCATTCTTCTCTTGAACCAGAGAAACCATTTTAGCTTCAAGCTCCTTTTTCTTAGCCTCGGCTTTGGCTAAATCCTCTTTGCACTTTGCAAATTCTTCCTTCATGGTGGCCATTTCCTTCTCAGTTTCAGCGCTCCTCAACAATGGCTTGATCTTGAAATAAAGCTTCATCCAGGGCCAGTGTTTCACGTTCATAAAGGAGCGGATGTTGTACTGGATAATGTAAATACATTCTCTACAAAGATGGAATTCATGCAATTGTGCATTAATATAACCATTGGATCTCAATTATTGTGATTCATGTACCATAATTCTCCATACCTCTGAGACATCATTTGCAGAAAATCCTTCCTCCTGAGAAAACCACGGCACAAGGCTTGAGTGATGGTGATGAGAGAGGCAAGTCGTTCATCCCTCATTTCTTCTAGCAGACCCAAAAGCCCTGCTTTGAAGAACACCTGAAGGATTGTGCAACATATACAGGTATAAAAACTTGATTGACAACTACCCTAAAGCAAATGTTGGTGTGTTTGATGAACTGAAGATACCTTTGTGTGGCCAAATCTATACTGTAAATGATCCACGTCGATAGAGCCCAAGAGCTTCTCAGCAGCTTTCTTGTTGTCGATGAATTGTCCTTCAGGGATCACACTGGCATTCAGTACTTTATACCTACGGAAAAATATGATTAACAATTCAGCGTCCTGACTTATTTTACTTCTACTTACAATACCTTTGCTTGAAATCCCCATACAAAATCCTACTGGGGAACCCTTTCCTGCAGATCCTAATTCCCTCCAGCACACCGTTACAGCGCAGCTGGTGTATGACCAGGTGATGTTCCATGATTCCTAAAGGACAAAGTCACAGTCATAATGCAGTCACGTTGCTTTCACTGATGTTTTGATGGTTGCTCTTAATTTGGGACACTACGCTCACAGAAGCTAAAATGTTAAATGGCTGCATTCATGATTTTTGTTTAAATAGTAATACCTGTAGCTGCCAAATCCACATTGCAACATTTCAGTTGTTACCTCCGTCAAGTCCAGTTTCCCCCTGTTTGTTAAGTTAGCAGGATAATGCAAAAACACCACAACAAATTTCTAGTAAACTTTACTGTAGTTTAAAATTATGGCAGATGTGCTAAACAAGAACCTACACAATTTTTGATACACATCCCCTACAAAATTGTGGACATACGACATAATATAATATTCTTCTTTGGCTGTTTGTTTTCATTAAAGCTGTTCCCCCTAGCTAGAATCCAAATGTCTAATCCAGTCTGTATAATCCTATCATTTTAACTATTTTTCATTATTGAAAAGTAAACAATAAAAACAATAAAAAGAAGGCACTCAATAGCTAGGGTTAGTCACCAGGGACTTGCACTGTTTTATTTGAAAATAGCACAATCTGATCATCTTTTTGTGTGCTCAACTCTACTTTGAATCTAACGAAAAACATATTTCCACAAAATATTGAAACGGTGCAATTAATTGAATGGCTTTAGCTATTTTGACAAATCTCAAGGGGTTATCTTAAATAAATTTAATTGAGTTTGGTCACATCAGGTTTTCCTTACTTTGTGTGACCTGTGAGTGTATAGTCCTGTAAAACAGAAATACCTGGAGTTTTTGTTTCATTTGGAATGAGACACCGAACAAAATGCGGATGAGTGCTCCTGAGATTGGTCATGAGCTTCCCAAGGTTCTCCTGTTGGAAAGAATCAGTGTCATTACTATGTGGCAAACTTTTAAAAATGCACTCAGACTGTGTTTCATAAAGATGTTACCCTGAAAACAGCTGAAACTGTCTGAAAAGATGAGCCCTTCTTTTTTGAAGCTTTCTTTGCCGTAACTCCAGATCTGCCACTGTTCTCTGACAACCAATATTTTATGATAAATCATTTTACAACCAAAGCGTGTCACCAAAAAGTGTTAGTAATTCAAGGATTTACCATCTGATGAAGAATAACTGCAATAAAGAAAGGCCAATAGTTTTAGGGCGGCTTTTTGATAGAGCTGGACTACAGTTTCATTGAGCGGGTCCTTGTTCTTGTCTAACCAACCCGTGATGCTGTAGTCCACAGTGCCAGCATAGTGAACCAAGGAGAAGTGAGCCTCAGCTTTGCCTTTGACAGGCTTGGGCTTCTGAAAATTGTTGGATTTTCCAAGATGTTGGTCATAGAGTTTGTTTTTGAAAGTTGTATCTGATGCCTTGGGGAACATGCATTCCTCTTCCAGGATGGAAAAGATGCCCATCGGCTGTGGAGAACAGTGGTTTAAAGGTAAAATTGTCATGATTTATCAATAATTGTGTGTAAAAGATGTAACTAACCTTTTCAATGAGTTCTATACAAGCAGCCAGATCCATCCCAAAGTCAATGAACTCCCACTCAATCCCCTCCTTCTTGTACTCTTCTTGCTCCAACACAAACATGTGATGATTGAAAAACTGTTGCAGTTTCTCATTGGTAAAATTGATACACAGCTGCTCCAGACTATTATACTGAAAAAGACAACAGTTGGACTTGAACTACAAGATTCCATTATGACTCCAGTAATTATGAATGCACACATACATCAAAGATTTCAAAACCAGCGATATCCAATACGCCAATGAAGAACTGGCGTGGCTGCTTTGTGTCCAGCATCTGATTAATGCGAATGACCATCCACAGAAACATATTTTCATAGACGGATTTGGCCAAAGCACCAATGGAGTTGTATACCTATAATGATATAAAACAGTGTGACTGTATAGTGTTCAGTGTAGTTACTTATGAAAAACTGAATCAGTAAGGGAATTTGTCAACATTCCATGATTTCACTGCAGTTCAGTTGGAAATTTTACAAAAGGCCAAGGGGATACTGTAGATTTGGCTCAAGGGCTGCCAGGTGAATAGCCATGTTGTAGAGTTTATGGCACTTGAGTAAAGATTACATTGGAATGGTTAAATAATTTATCTCCAACAAAATGTACCTGTTGCACAGTCTGTCCTTTGGTGACATACTCATTCCCAACTTTCACTCTGGGGTAACACAGTGCTTTCAATAGATCTGCCGAGTTGAGACCCATCAGATAAGCTGCTTTGTCAGCCACTGATTTGGTTTTGAACAGAAAACATGAAACAAAAAGAACTACGGTTAGAATTAATTTCTTACATGGAACCATGAAAACATAGTGCAGAGTTCCATGAATACCAATTACCCTCTGCCCCATCTGGTTCTGCCTGCTCCTCTCTCTGCTTCTGCTTAAATTTCATGTTCCCATAATGTATCACAGCACCAGTTAGTTTGTAAATGCCGAGCCGCTCCTCTCCAGTGAATCCAAGGACATCAATAGCGCTCTGAAAACACATTGTGACAAATACTGTGACAAAATTTGTAGGTTCGATAAATCATTCAACTTTTTGTCTTACATCTGTGGCCATCAGCTCGTCCCCGTCATTAATGCTGGGTACGCTGATCTCCCCTTGGCTGACAAATGGGTAGTCGTAAGGGTTGGTGGTAATAAGCAGAGTCTCTGCAGGAAATATTTAAATGAAGTACATAGTAATTACTCATTTTAAAATATCAACTTGATGATTAGCCCTAAGTTACCTATGAGCTCAGGTTTCTTGTTGGACATGATCTGGTAGAAAATATGATAGCTTCTCTCTGCATTCAGCTGGAACGTAACTCTGGATTTTTCCAACAAGTCTATCAAACATGAGTTTATCAGGATTAAAAGTTAAAACAATACAAGTGTATAGTTCATTTTCATTGATACTCACACGTTTCTATATCAGCAGAGGCCAGCTTCCCCGTTGTTCCAAAGTGAATTCTTATGAATTTGCCCTGATAGATGAAACATACAACATGTTTGCATTTTAATGAAAATAGACATTCTTGCCATAATATTTGACCTTACAAAACCTCAGACTTTACAAAGATCTCTTGGTTTACAGCTCCTCCCGTTAGGGATCGTCAAAGCGGATCGTCTGCCTCCATCTCACCCCTGCATCTTCTTTTGTCATACCAACCCTCTTCATGTTCTCTATCTACATCGATCAACCTCCTATGTGTTCTTCTTGTGTTCCTCATGTCCATCAGCGTCATACTCTACCTCCTTTGTCCAATATATCCACTATCCCCCCACAAACATCTCAACCTTGCCTCTTGGGTGTCTCCCGGTTTTAAACATGTCTATCCTGCTCGCTCTGAGTGAAAATTTCACGACAGATGACTGTATCATCAGCAAACATAGTTTATGATTAGTCCCGCTTCATCTCATCTGTCAACATGCCCATCACCATTGTGAACAAGAAGGTATTCCACTCCACAACCTCCCTGTCTTGCTATCTTCATACGTACCATGTCCTGCACCAGAAACACAGCTTTTCTCTTGGCAGTCTACCATAAGCTTTCTCCAGATCCATTGACACAATGAAAGTTTTACGGCTCATACAGCACTCCCAGAGCGCACATTGCCTCTGTCGTACTCTTTTCTGTTTTTTTCCTTTGTCTGGTTTTTTGTGTCCTGGGCATGACGTTAAAGTGCATCCGGCAGTGGAGGCTCCTCTATGGGGTCTTGGGGCACTAGGAGGTTAACCCCTTTATTACTGTTACCCCAGGTGGCCCTTGGCAAAGGCCTAGTACCTGACTGCCCCCTAGCCAGGGATACTGTAAAGACCTCAACGGCGGAGCAGGCGGAAGACGGTAGATTGAAGAACTACCACAACGGCTGCGATGGCGGAAGAAGGCTGTAGCAGAAAAGGGTCCCCAGTCATCTTGGACTCCATGCCACTGGACCCTGACCCGATTCTGTCAAGGATCGTGTGGTGACTGTCTGTGCACCAGTCCCCCCACGTAAAACAAAGTCACGCACAGGCATCCTCCATAAAGGGATACACCCCTACCAGGAGGATCGTCATACCCGTTCGAGTGACCACCGATAATTACTCTTTCTGGGAATGAAGTCACACTGATGTTCACTAATCATCACATCAAGTCTTAACCTAACTTCAATAACTCATTGCCATATATTCATGGTATGGCTTATCAACTTGATTTGTCTGTTGTTGTTGCAGCTATTTACATCACCTTGATTCTTAAAGATTCCTACAAGAGCAATTCTTTGATATTGCTCGGGCATCTTCTCGCCCTCCAAAATTATGTTAAAGCGGACCTATGATGAATTGTGTCTTTTCTGACTTAAAAATTGTTGTTGCAGTGTTGGATACTCATGTTAAACAATGCCAACACATCAAATCATGAGGTTCATGCATTTTGATATAGGCTTAGCAGGGTTTTGGACTATTTTTTAACAGTGGGGGAATCTGAGACATCACACCCTGGCAGATGTACATATGTGCTCATTCTTGGACATGGTCTTGGCAAGCCTCCTCCCGCTCTG
The DNA here is from genome assembly GCF_033978785.1 of Entelurus aequoreus. NCBI lineage: Eukaryota > Metazoa > Chordata > Actinopteri > Syngnathiformes > Syngnathidae > Entelurus > Entelurus aequoreus. Next base: position 35,083,146 of record NC_084738.1, read on the forward strand.
CTGAGCTGCCACAGCAGTTTATTCTATCTCGTTTCACGCACTCCCGCCTGCTTTATGTCAATAAAAAAAGTACTTTAGAATAAATAATTCTGTGTTTAGTTGTCCACAATAATTGGCCCACTACGAAATTGGATTAGCCGCTGTACTGCGGCAGGAAAAGAGATGCCATTGTGATGTTAACATAACATTGATGTGCAACATATAGTAGCATAAATTCAGGTAAAAGCAGATTTTTTTGAGGCTGTGCTGTAAAGATCGGAGTGTGCAAGTGTACCTAATGTTGTGACCCGGGGATTCTCTCTACTTTTTATGAAGTTTATATTTGGCTGTGTCTGGAAAAGAAAAATTGCAGTGACGACTTTGAGATAGATACTTAACAGTGTACATTTTCAAAAGATTAAAATTGATTCTTTTGGCGAGGGTAGGGCGGGGTTCTATTTGTACTCTGGGCACACCCCGGCAAACCAACTTCTTGCAGACATACGCAGAAAGTAAGTTATAAAAGTGACTATGGAGCAAAAGTTACGCAAAATTTACATTAAAGTGCACTCGTTAGTACATAACCAGTTGTTTTCTATACTCCTAACCTGCAGCACATCCTTTAAAACTTGGTCTCTCTCTATCTAACCAGATGATACAAGTCCTTCTCTTCGTCCTTTCTCTCCAGACTCACAACTGCCTATAAGATTTGGCACCTAGTACTCTTGTTTACTTTTTTCATCTCCCAGACTGTCCTTCCCATGGTTTCTTATTCAACCTCTTACTCTTTCTTACTTTCCCGTACTTCCTTATTCCACCACTAAGTTCCCTTCTCTTCTTTTCTACTGAGAGATGTTTCTAATGTTTTACCCTCTTAAAGGGGATCAAATATGCAAAACCAATGCTTCTTACCTATTAGTACCTGTTTTTGTGATCTGCATCAGTTCCAAAAATGTGAAATCAAACCATGGAGGCATGGCAGAGTTATTTATCCAACAATCTTGCCTTCCTTCATACTTCCTCCAAACGAGCCATTTGGAATTTGCCCAATTTGTGACATTTTTCCCATTGCTGACGTCAGCGGATATCTCTATAAATGGTCCAGTTTTACCCAAAAAACTTTGCACGAGTCGGCCACTGTAGTCCGACATTGTAGCCAATAAGTTCCTTCTTTTTTTCTATCCTCTTATTGTGGGGCAGACTGGCTTGTACATGCACATGCATCCTCCGCTGTTGCTATTTCTAATACAAATTAGTGTTTAGTTATAATTTAAATCTGTCAGTAGACTGGATATGGAAGCGCTAAAAACTACAAATGGCTGACGGAGAGAAGACGCAGTCAAAGTGGAGCCACATAAATAAGACAGACCACAAATCGGCGCATTCTGAAGAGACGGTCAGAGTGCGGCTTTAAGATGTTTGTAAAACATAATCCATGC